>NC_036248.1:30250315-30251630 GCF_002742605.1 Olea europaea var. sylvestris | reverse complement strand
TGGGAATTTTTCTCACACGTAGGGTAAATGTTTCTTTTATTGTTGAGCTTCAGGAGGGAAAAAAATATGATGTTTGTTGCTTCAGTTCATCAATCTAGACTTTGCATCCCTTTCAGTCTTTGAGAAGCAAGCTGTACTGTCAGCAACCGAAATAACCATTAATTCAGTGAAGGAATTTGTTGCTGAATCTGATGAGGATAGGAAAATGGAAGAAGTTGCAGATCACCCTAAAGGGACTAAACACACGTGGAAGAAAATTTTAAAGAATGATATGCAAATATCATCTGTAAGGATGATTGGTGAAGACAATTTCAAATTCCATAAAATTCCAAAGGTGAATGGGAAATGAATCAAGCATATGGAGCACGTTAGTTTGAAGGCTGATGGAGAGACACTTTCTCAAGGAAATGGTGTTGCAAAGATGATTCTTGCTAATATTCCTATGTACAGAGAAGAGAACTGGCAAGTTAGTAAGATTGTATCTTGGCACAACCTTGAAGGCCACTCTATCCAGTGGTTCTGCATAGTCTGCATAGACCGAAGAGGTAACTTTCAGTAGCTATATTATCTGTTTTGGAAGCTGGTTGGCATATTTATGGCGGATTGTGGAGGTCGCTAATGGATTTTTCCCTTTTTATTCTGTTAAATTCATGATAAGTCCTCTTCTGGTCTTGTCCCAAATCAAGGGAAAGTTCATTTTGATGATGAAAGGATGAATTACTGATCAGACACTATTGAATAGTCAGTGACTTGACTTGGTGGTGATCTTCATTCTGGACTGACCACCTGCCAGATGGGTTATTTCCTGGGACTGTTTAAGTTTGTATATCAATGTCTGACAGGCATGATGGCAGATGTCACTACAGCGCTGGCTGCTGTAGGAATCACAATATGTTCTTGCGTGCTGAGTTGATTTTTCAATACTTTTCTCCAACATTTAGCCATAAAATTCCTTAGCTTGAAACAGTTATTGCATCGCTATGTGTACATTGGCAGGCTGAGATTGATCGGGGTCAGGGGATGGGCGTCATGTTATTTCATGTCGAAGTAAGCCTGGATAGTTTGGTATGCTTTAGAACATAAATCTGCTTATCGATTCATTAGTGTTTAACGTGGAATAATAGAATGCGTTGTTTATGTCCAGGTCAGTGTTTGTCAAGGGTGGATAGCATTCTTGGTATTTTGGGATGGTCCGTGGGTTGCAGCTGGCCAATCTCAATGAAGAACCAACAGTTTCTAGAACGCTAGTTCATAGTCTGCTGAGTAGTTCACTCAGCTACTAATTCTGGGAAAAAAAATTCTGTAATTTTTTTTT
>NC_036248.1:30165049-30239711 GCF_002742605.1 Olea europaea var. sylvestris | reverse complement strand
AAAAAAAAATCATATAATCTCGTTTCGAGAAATTTAATATCATCCACAATTCCTCATAAAAGGTAAATTTTCTTCGAAATCTCATTTTTGTTGATAAGTTTGTATTTAACAGTTGTTGTGATAAATATGATGCGAATGGATGATTAGATTTTTGAAACAATTAGTAGATACTTGTTATGAGATATTGGAGTATTTTAAAATCAAATTCATGTTTTGTTTTGTATTTCTCAAAAATGGTGTCACAACTTATTTAAATAACTTTGATAGAATGATTTGCAATGGTCGTTATGCATTGACAATACTGTTAATAGAGGAATAAATTCCTTGCAAGAATGGTTATTAAAGTTGAATAAGATGATAAATATATATGGTGAAGTGTCTGGCCGACATATCATTCTCAACATTTTATAACTGTCAAGAATGACATTTAAAATGGAATTCTTGACAGTATTTCAATGTCTAGAATTACATTTTATTAACGTAGCGAAACTTTCGAAGATTTTGTGTGTACCATTGACCATATTGCTTATGGGTAGCATTTTTTTGGTATTCGTGTTAGCTAATTTTTTTTACATTGATGACATACAAAAAATGGGAGGTATGATGAGATTCATTATCTCACATGATGGTACATTCGTCAACACAGAGGATGAGTGGAAGTGGTTTGGGAATCGAACAACATCAGTTGTTATTCAAAGAGACATTAAATATGAAAATTGAATTATTCGAAAAGTTTCATCTTGACAGAATGAAATTTCGAATCCACTTCAAATTTAAACTTTCAAACATGAATTTCGTGAACTATGATTTCAAGATCATTACACATCCAGGTATTAAATTTCAAACAATTCCTAGGAGAAATCATATCGAGGAGTTCATAAACTACCAGACAACATGAAGTTCACCACTTCATCAACATAAATCATGACAATGATAATGAGTTTCTTATTTGAAGTGGTAAAAAAATTACGATGTACAAAGACATCTATATGTCCTAAACAACGGGCAGAGAAGATATTTCACTACCATCATCGTCGTCAGAGCTTATAATGATGACATCTCCCGTAACATCCAAACCCAATCCAATATTTTCTACCTACTCGTTGATGTATTGAATGCCAGACAAAAGATATCTCGCCTTCGTTTCCCAAATCAGGAAATGGAATTGGATGAACACTCATCCGACGGCGACGATTCCCGGATTGAGGAATGTAGTGAACAAAGGCATGCATTTGTTCATCATCATCCGAGTCAATAATGATTTGATTGTCCACCAAAGACTCGGGCGAGGAGTGGTTCACAACAATATTGGTACGAGGTGTTTCCTCGATTGCAGAAGACAAGTTAAAAGAAACTCTTTCAACTCATATGCAGGCTTATATAAAGGTGTAAAACATGGTTAATGAGGTGTTATTGCATTACAAAACTACACACCAACTTCCACTTATGTATTTACAATTGATTGACATTTGTTTGATAACATAAGTTGTAGACTTTGTGCTTGTCATGTGAATAGTGAAATTGTATTTATTACCAGCATGTATTTATAACACACCTTTTGTTAAAATCGTATTGGGAAACTTCTATGTCTAATTGGTTTGTGGCAAGTCTTTTTTTAAATCTCAGTGTCATCTTGTCATTCCGTCGAATAGTTCGAATTTGTTCTTGACATTTTTCGTAATTTGGAAAATCGTTATCAATATTTGAACCTTGTTTATTTCGACACTTGACATTTCATGACTTCACGTATTTATAACAAGATTTCATTCCATTTCCTACAGTTCCATACATTTTAGACATTTCTCAACATTTAAAATGTTGTTCTCGACATAGGGAGAAGTGGACATTTAATGTATGAATTGACATGGTACCTTTTCAAATTAATAGTATAGGTTATGTGTCAAATTTTTATTGGCCAACACAATTTTAAATTGTATGGAAATTTTTGTCTTCAGCGAGGAATTAGGAATGTTAATGAGGGATATTTTGGTCTAAATTATTGCAAAATTGACATTGAAGAAATTTTGTACATTTTTACAAATGATAATGTGAAAATGGCTATTTCTTGCGATTTCCTCAAAAACAACCATGACAGGGCCGAGAGTACCCCATGATATCGTGTAAGAAAATTTTGGCTTACTAAAAGAAGTTAAAAAACAATGGTTGAAACGAAATAAAAANCCGAGAGTACCCCATGATATCGTGTAAGAAAATTTTGGCTTACTAAAAGAAGTTAAAAAACAATGGTTGAAACGAAATAAAAATTTAATCACTTGTTCAAGAAATAAAATTATAACATACATACGAAAGTTCAGTAAAAGTTCCGTGAAAGGTAATAAATTTAACTGACTTAGGACATGCATATTATAAACTAAAAATTCAGTAAGGTTTGAGAAACACGCACGTGCCATCCACTTTTGAAAAACCTTGTCCGTGTCCCATTTTGTTGCAACTTTTTGACTTCATCATTTTATAAGAAAGAAATAATGAAAGTTGAATGTTAGAACTACACGTACACATCATATTTGACTATTCTTGGATGACGAACTTGGCAATGCACAATACACTTATGGCTATAGTATTGCGTCTGAGATTTGTTAGATGTCAGTGGTAAAAAAATTGATTAAAATTATTTAACAATTGCTTTCCATAATAAACAAATATTTAAAACCAAAAATTTCATTCTCCTTTTATTTTCCGGCTTGGGCATTTTGTAGATGCTAATCTATGCAGTTCTTGTCCTCGAGTAATAATGTTTCTTGCACTTCTTGCAGTCAATATCAGCAGATCCCTAATCTAATCTCTTATAGTTCTGTGTCCAACTTCTCTTCTCAGTTGATCTTAAGAAATTCACACTGTCTGGCTAATAAAGTTTTTTTTCTAGAAGGATCTTTCGTATACATCTTCATTAACTCAATGGTGGGTACCAATAATATTAAATTTAGAGGATTCAATGTATTGTATAGTTAATTAGCCGTTATAATTGATTTTTAGGTGATTGTAAATTCCTAATTGAGGCCAGTAAAGTTGTTATAAATAGCTGTGTAATTTGTTGTTGTATCATAATTAATAAAAAAGAATACTTTTCTGTCCAATTACAGATGGCTCTAGAATTTAGAGTTTTTTATTGTATTTATTTTTCATGAAAAATATTAGTTTTTCATTCAAATTCATACTTTTGATGTTTGATTGTTATTTTTTTCCATTGAAAATATTTTTCAACTTTTGAAAATATACCTAATTTTCCTTGTTTTTAAGGAAAATATTTTCTTTGGGGGAATAAGTTTTTGTTTTCCTCAAAACAAGGAAAATATTTTCTTTTTTTATGTGATATTTTTCATTCCAATCAAACACACTCTAATAGCATTTTTCAATTTTATTCTATTTTTACTAGATTTTATGAGTTGTAGAAATAAGTTGAGCCTTCGTTTAAGAAATTTATAATTAGTAAAGAGAAGTAGCATTAAGTTCCATGAAATGTATGGATAATAATAAATAGTAGTTATAAATATGTGATTAAAATTAATTTCCAAACTACTGCGTGCATTTTATAGCATGTTAGGCAAACTTTAAATCGTGTTAACGTTGACAAACATGTTTGTCAAGCTTAGCAAATCTATCATATATACACCATGATAACATTTTCGAAAAATTGCAGCCACGAATTACCAAATTTTTTGTTTATTAACAGACTTAACATGAACCTTTCATTTGTGTTATCGGAGATTAATTACATTTTAAAGTGTAAAAAGACAACTTTAGATTTTCATATTAAAGAACTAAAATAATTAAATTGAAAAACCAAAAATAAAAAGAATAGAATTTGAAAAACTTTTCTTCTTCTTTCCTACTAGACTATTTTGACCCCCACCCCACCTCACTTCATATAAGCCAAACCAACTTCCACCCACCCAACCACGTCGCCATCCCCGACTCCCAAATCAATTGATGAGTCGTCAACCATTTTCAAACCACCACAATCACGGCCACCACCAAAGTCACTGCAAACAATTCATATCATTGCCCGCCTACCCAAACTAAAACCCACAACCACTGCCACCGCACAACTCCACCAATTGCAAGAATTTGAACAACAAATCAACAAATCACAATGTTTACTGTAGCCTCAAATGTCATGTATAAGCCATGGTGGCTCTAAATCAAATTCAAGTATAGATTTCACAGCTCCAACTTCTTGAATAGTTGGAATAATATTACAGGTTTTTCCTTTCAACGCAAAATTGAGTGAATAACGAAGGAATCAATGGAGGAAATTATTAGGTAATCAATTTGAATAGTTGGAATAGCGATAGAGATAAACAAGAGGTTTATAAATCTGCCTCTGCAGTTGAAATAAAACTAGCCCAACAATTGCAAAATCTTGGAATTGGCATTCAAAAAGAGGCAAATAATGTTGAAGTGTAGGTCGATTAGCTATGGGAATCGACGGTAGCAACGACAGCAATGGGGTGAGTGGCAGTGGCAGTTTCGGTTCCTGGTTTTGATTTTTGGGGGTGGGTGTGTGTAGGGTATGCGGAGAAGATGAAGTATATTTGTGTTTTAGGTTTCTATTTTAATTTTTTATTATAGAAAATATAATTTCACCATTTTAACCTTTTATAATTAATCAAAATTTGGTCAAAATGTTAACTCTAGGTCAACTAAAGGTTTCCATCCATTTGGACTCCAGGTAAGATTTTTTAGAGGTTTGGTACCTCAGATAGTACAAATGAAAGATTTGGATCAAATCTGTTAATAAACGAAATGTTAGGTATCGTGGCTACAATTTTTCCTAACCTTTTTTTAACTTCGGTTGAGTTCAAACTTATTGTACATCTTCAACTCTGTACAATTTTAAACTAAAGGCTCTCTTGGCACAATTTTCTCTTTAAAATCATTCTCAACTACATATTATATGGAATTCCTAGTTTTTCTCATTTTTCAATTAAGAAAATTTGTTTCAAACAAACTCTTAGTATACTCTTATCAACCTATTTAACTATGCTTTACATATCAATTAGAAGCTACATATTTGACGTCTTACTTTCTAGTCAATTGTCGTGGATATGATATGTCCGCGGCTTTTAATGATACAACGAGCTTCGACGGTTTTCGTATATATTAATCAATTACTAAATAGTGATAGAAGAGATTGAACAATTATTAAAAAAAAAGTACAAAGATTCTCTTATGATACAAAAAAAATATATATATATATATATATATATATATATATATATATATATCCAAGTTTCCGCATCACCTATTTATGAAAATTATCGAAATGACAAATTACACAAAAATTATCGATTCAAGTTTTGACACCACTTAATTAGAAAAATTATCTAACGATTAGGTTAAGGAGTAAAGAATGGAAGGTTGAGGTGGTCATAATATTAGGTTATTGACTTGCCATACTTTTAATAGGCTGGAATTTTCCAAGGAAACATGATGCCAATACCGCAATACGTGTTTAGGATGTGACTATGAAAGTCAATTCAAAGAATTTATTGACTAGCCCCTAAGCTAGTAGTATTAATTAATTAATTAATCTTCATTAAGGAGATAAACATCTTGCAGTTCCTTGCTTGGCCCCCACGGAAGACCAAAATTTGATTGAACTACAACCATTACCATTAGTACTGAACACCCTTTAACAGCTAGCAAAAGGCTAATTCAAGAGTTGCCCATATTTAAAACCTTAAACTTTAAGAGAGAAGTTGTTAAACATGGTATTATCATATTAATGTAAATTGACGTGCCAAGTCCAAATCTTACTAGAGAGAGGTCGTTAAGAGATTGTTCGAGCAAAACTATCAATAACTTTTTAGGCGGAATACTTGTGGTGTGTGGTCAATAAATGAATAGTAATAGTGAATGTAAACTTGAAATTAATATTTAACTTTGACTAAAAACGATTTTTTAAGAATTTTTAGATGAAGAGAGGCTAAATATGGTTTCTTAGTGTAGACATACATGCTAAGTTCAAGTATTGTTGCACCATTATAAAGCCTGGCACATTAACCCCTTATGAGAAATGAACCAAGAATGTGTTGAATACGTAATTTAAATGAATATAATTCAATATAGTATTGAACTGTATAAAAGACTTTGTTTCAAGCCTTGTTTCTACGGATTTATGAATATCTTTCACATTTCAAATTTTCATAAAAAGTAAATGTGATATGTATGTGAAGGGACTTGTAGAAGACTATACCTAAATAAATACTAGTGTCACGTTCTTCGTCTCTGTTTGGTGGTCATAAAATTAAAAAAATATATAGTTTTAAATAGTATTTTTTTAAGAATGTATAGTTAAAAAGTAAGAAAATTTTTGAATTTACCAATAGAATATTTTATTATGTTAACATGTGGTTGAAAATAAGTATGAAAAATAGATTAAGCCCCCATTTGGCTTCTATTAAATTACATTTTATTTTTTTCTCTTCTATTTTCAACCATACAGTCTTTCATAAAATAATATTACACGTAAATCAAAAAAATTTCCTTCTTTTTCAACTACTCATTTTTTAAAAAAATACTATTCCACCCATTTTCATTTCAAAAAAAGAGGCCAAATAGGAGCTAGAGTAAAGGGAATTAAGATTTGCTAAATTATTTGTACTTTTAGCCTTTGTTTGACAACCATTATTTGAAAAGAAAAAAAATATATATTTACATATTCATTTTCAGCAATACATTCATACAATAAAATATTTTACACGTAAATTCAATTTTTTTTTACTTTTTAAACACACATTGTTCTAAAAATTAATATTCAAAATATTATTTTTGAATGTATGGTTGAAATAAAGTTAAAATACTATTCAATTTTATTTTATTTTTTTAAATTTGGCTCAAACGAGGGCATGATCAATAGAGTCTACGCATCAATGAATTTAATGATTACACGTATGCGTATTTTCTGTCCTTATTAAAAGGTGCATGTGACAAATATTCAAATTTAAACCCCGTTTGAGCCACATTAATTCTCGTTATATTAAATTAAATTTTTCTCTCTTCTATTTTTAACCACACAATTTTCAATAAAATAATATTACACATAAATCAAAAAATTTTTAACCACTCATTTTTCAAAAAAAACGCCATTCATCTCAATATCATCTACAAATAATGGGGCTCAAAAAAAAACTAGCTAAAGGCATACGCCATTAAAGTTCACCAAGTGATTGTTTGAATTTATCAATTTTTTAAATTGACCAAATCTTATTTTAACTCAAACCATGTTTGACAGTCATTTTTGTGTAAATTTTTTTAGAATTTGTGGTTAATAAGTAGAAAAAGAATTTAAATGAATAATATTTTATTAGTAAAATGTATAATTAAAAATAAGTATTAAAAAAATTGAAAAAGAATAATTATCTACAAGGAAACTTTGCAATCACTCTCACCGACCTCTCGTCCCCTGGCTTATATATATGGCAACTCTGCTATCGACTCTCTCGTCAAAAATCATTGTCCGAAATCAAATTTCAAGCTCTCTTCTATAATCTTAAGTGCTCTTCATTTGTGATTCTCTTTTATTTTGTTAATCTTAATCACAAAGTATTATCAATATCGAGAATGTGTGGTGGTGCAATCCTCGCCGGATTCATCCCTCGCAGCAAGGGCAGCAGCCAACTCTCCGCTGCCGACCTATGGCCCACATCCGCCGACTTCTGGCCAATTTCTCATTTTGCCAAACCCAACAATTCCAGCTCCTCCAGCCAAAATGGCTCTAAGCCTCTCAAAAGATCCCAATCTTGTACAGGTAAATTTTTAACTAGATTTAGCTTCTTTTTTCCTAGACTAATATCTAGAATCCGATTGAGGAATTTATACAAACAGGTGATAAGCAAGCGGAAATCGGTGGAAATGCAAAGCGGCAGCGGAAGAACCTGTACAGGGGAATACGGCAGAGGCCATGGGGCAAATGGGCAGCCGAGATCCGGGACCCGAGAAAAGGTGTTCGGGTTTGGCTTGGTACATTCAACACAGCTGAAGAAGCAGCCCGGGCGTACGATAGAGAAGCCCGCATAATCAGAGGGAAAAAAGCTAAAGTCAATTTTCCAAACGAAGACGATGCGTACAATCCATACAATCACAATCACAATCACAATCACAATCTGACATATAATAATAATCACGGTTCGTTTAAAACGTACCCGCTCGAGGAAGTATCCGGGTCAGCGTCCGGTTGGGGTTTGGAAAATGCATGTTGTTTTGATCAGGAAAGAGAGGGTTTGTTTAAAGTGGAGGAGGCGGTGAGTGAGAATGGTATTGTTGACATAGGAACGACAGTTCTGGATGCGGCGGCGGTGGCTGCGGAGGAAGCGGCGAAGGATAATGAAGTGCAAAAGCTGTCGGAAGAGTTAATGGCTTACGAGAACTACATGAAGTTCTATCAGATTCCGTATCTCGATGGTCAGTCCGTGGCGGCGGCAGCGGGGTCAAATCCAGCGCAGGAAACAGTACTTGGAGGCGGTGCATTGGATCTCTGGAGCTTTGATGATGTCACACCGGCGGTGACCTAAGCGGTCTCTAATTTGGCGGATTTCTTTGGGTTCTTTCAAATCAATGGCACAATTTGTAAATTAAGTAGTCATTCGGTACCTTAATTGTCTTTTCATATCCACATTTTATTAACTATTTGTAATTTCCATTCAAAAGCAATAAATATATTTTTTGTGTGTTTTTTTTTATTTTTCTTTTCATTCTTCTGAGTTTATTATCTACTAAAATAAGTGGCAATGCCATTAGTGACACGTTTATTTGTTAAATACGAGCTCTTTTAATTTGATGTCAAATTTAGCCCTCATTAAATTCAATTTCATTATATTCCATTTTTTTCTTTCCTATTTTTAACTACACAATCTTCCATAAAATAATATTGCACGTAAATCGAAATTTTTTTCTTTTTCAATCACTTAGTTTTTAAAAAATACTATTTTACTCATTTTCATTTTAAGAAAATGAGGGCTTAACAACACATCAAAATGACTTTCTCTCTCTCTCTCTCTAAACTAAGGTTTCCTTGGGCATTATGATCCAAAATAAGGATTTATCTTCTTGGATAGGCCCTTGTTCGACGTGATGGCCTCCTATTGGCCGGTTAGCCTCGGGCTAGTGGGTTCCTTGGCCCCAATTGAAACTATAAACTTTTTAATATTATTATATTTTATATTTGTAAAAATTTTCCTAGTTCAGCTTTCACTGCATTCGAGTTTTGAATTCTTCATCAATATTTGTTAAGTAATATGCAATATGATTCAATTTTATAGTAAATAAAGTTTTCACTTTTTATTTTTTTAACGTTGTTGATTATATCTAATCGTTCTTCGAAATATGCTCAAAAGAACCGATTATTTAATACAAATACAACTTTAGAATAGAAAATTATTTCGAAATTCAATTTAATTTGTTTGCGAAATACTATTTCTTTTTCTAGTTTTTTATCGCAAATATTTCAACGGGAATGGTCTTTGTCTACGTATTCGAATAAATATAGTTAACAACATTGATTTTTATTTTATTCTTCAAATTTTTCTAGCGCAATTTGGAATAATCAAAGGCCAAAAGTGGGAAAAGGATAAAAAAGTGCGCGTTGGGCAAGTTGGTGCATGCAACTTGGAAACATGGAGCGCCCCTTGGTTTTTGTTTAAAACATTGTATCGTTTTGAAAACATCAACTGGCGCCCATAGCTTTGTCTGAAAGACGTGACGCGTCGACCTAGTACACCGTTGTTGTTACGTCAGTTTATGCGATATTGAGGGAAACTCCAATACTAACATCATTGTATCAAATTGCACCATTTTTGGGTGCGAGGAAATAGTGGAAGATGACCGGTTTATGTTTCCACAATGGCCTTTGACCCAAAAACTCTCATTAAAAAATAAATAAATAAACTGAAAATGTAAACAATAAAAGGGTTGAAAATACCTCCAAATAAAGAGAAGAGAAGAGGAAAGAAAAGAAAAAGAAAATTAAGAGGCGAAAGAAAATCTCATCACCGATGCCACTACGGATTGCTTAGACCGGACCCACTTCGACCATTGTCGGAGATCGTCATTTTTCAAAGATTGTATTTGTTTCTTTGTTATTTACTCACCATTCAGGTCTGACACATGTGAGAATTTGAATGTTTAAAATTTGAATACGTTAAATTATGATTTTAATACAAGTTTTTATAGTTAAAATAGAAGGAAAAGTTGAATTTAAGGTTGAATTGATTATGAAAAGTGAAAAAATGGGGTGGAGCTCGTCGAAAATAAAGTTTTCAGGGGACCCAGTCGGCAATGACTTCACCATCTAGATTTAGAAGGCCCAGTTGTCTAGATCCAGATGGCCCTGAGCTGTCTGGAAATGGCCCAGCTTGCCGTCCATTTTTTTAATATTGAATTTAATTGTTTATAAATATTTCATGAATTACGTAAATTGTTTATTTAATTAAAATAATTAATTGTTTTTTGTTTCATTTTATTTAAAATATAAATCATTTAAATAATGAAATAAATATAATAAACGTTGAATATTCAATAAACAATTAAAATAAATAAGAAATTAATATAAATAATTAAATGAAGTAAATGAATACGAAATAAACAATTAAAATAAGTAATTAAATAGACTAATAAAATATTAAACAAATAATATACATAACCAATTAAAATAATTAATGAAATGTTTAAATAATTAATTAAATTAAATATTAAATAAATAATTTAATAAATCAATATTTAATTTAATTGTTTATTTAATTATTTATGTATATTGTTTATTTAAGTAAATAATAAATAACTAATTGAAATAAATTCAATAAAGAAGTAAATTAAATATTAATTAAGCAATAAAAATAATTAATTAACATAAATAAAAAATAACTATAAATAATAAAAATAGTTTAAATAAGTAATTAAATAATATTAAATAAACAATTCAAACAAACAATAGAAATAAATAATTAGCATTTAAATATTAAATAAATAATTTAAATGAATCATAAATATAAATAATAAAAATAAGTAATTAAGTATTAAATAAACAATTGAAATAAATAATTAACATTTAAAATAAACAATTAAACATTCAATTAACAATTAAAATAAATATTAAATAAACAACTAAAAAATTAAAATAAATAATTTAAATACACATTTAAATATGGAATATATAATTTAAACGAACAATTTAAATAAATAATTAACAATTAAATATTTGATAAACAATTTAAATAAGTAAATAAACAATTTAATTTTCAAACATTATGCTTTTTCCATTGTCTATTACACAAGGTCCAATAATTTTAAATTTTACAGAATGGATTACCATTTGGACGCCGCCTTCAGATGGATTCCCAACAAAGTTACTTCAAACTACAACTTAAGCAAGCTTAATATTAGTCCTAGATTTGTTGGATGAGAAGCACATGGACCTATTACGTCGATTATGTTTACGACGGTAACTCTAACACAGTTAGAAGACACATTCAGGGAATGTGACGATATGTTTGACAAGTTGAAGTTGGGATGGTGTTTGTACTGAAGTGCGTACTGAGGTGTCATCACAAAAAGACGTCGATCGACGTCTTTCATTTGGAGGCTGTTGATGACATTGAAATATTCAACAACTATCTATGAGGACAGAGCTGATAACTGACAGAGCTGACAGTTATCAGCTCTCATTGACGATCTTGAGGTACATATTATTCATTTGTGATTTTATGTTGTACATCATTTCGGAATCTCGATACATGATCATTAACTTGGTGAAATGTTAATAAGTCAGTTAGAAGTGCTTGCTTAGTTGACAACATTGATCGAAGAGAAGGGTCATAGTCATATCCGAGGAGATACAGGGGATGTGGGTCTCAGACTGTGATAGAGAGGGTGGCGGAGATGATGATAGGAAAGGTGATGGTGGAGGGGTGGGGATGTTCACAGATGTTTCATTAGAATCGTGACGCATGTTAATGGGGATGGGAGAAGTGCCAGTGAAGGGGATGAAATAATTGTATATATATTTTTTATTTATGAAATAATTGTATATATTATAAAATTTATTTATATAAGGTAATGCAATATTAAATACATAATATACACAACCAATTAATATAATTTATAAATGAAATATCTAAACAAGAAATTAAATTAAATATTATTTTTTTATTTGATTAAGTGAATAAATAAATAATTAAACAAAGTAATTAAATATTAAATAAATAGTATACATAACTATGTCGGAGAGGAACCCCAACTTGACAAATAATATCGCGAGTTTGGATGACATGACAATTATGTCGAAGAAGGCAATGGAAGTGACACCTTGTAAGAAACATGTTATTGACGTGTCAGAGCAAATTGTCAGCAAGAGGACTAGATTGTTGTCATAACACATTAATTCTCCGTACACGATCGAGGCAAAGAAAAGAACATCCATCGACTGTACGTTGTCAACCTCTTCTGTGAAATCGACCCAGAGCAATTGTGGAATCTTCAGATTGAAGTTAAGGCTGTAAATGGATCGAATATGCTCAAATCCGATCCGATTCGATTCAATCTAATCCGTTAAGAATAATTATCCTATCTGATCCGATCCGATCCAATCCAATCCGATGGATATTTGAATGCTAAATTCATATCTGATTAACTATGTTATCGGATATCCGATCTGAAATTGAGAAAATTAGAAAAATAAAGATTTTATTTATTTTTTCATTGAAAATCTTAGCCTCAACAAGATTTTAATTATTTATTTATTTTAAAAAATATTTAAACCATCTTGATGGGCTCACTTATTATATTAAAAGGCCCAAATCATTTTTTTAAGGGAAAATTTCATAATTAAGAAATTAATTATAGTACATTTCAAAAACAAGAAAACAAGTTTCAAATTTCTAAAATCAGATTTTTATTAAAAATTATTTATAATTTAATTAGTTAATTAATTATTTTATTAATTAAATATATTTAGGTTACGGATCTTTACAATTTGGTCACAAATTAATAATATAATTAGTTACTTATTATTTTTTGGTCACAAATCAAAAATTTTATGTCACAAATTTTTTTACGATCACAATTCAAAAATTTTGTGAGTCACAATTTGTTTATTGGTCACAAATCTAAAAATAATTAGTCACGGATTAATTTTTAGTCACGACTTATCATATTATTGGTCACAACTTATTTTTCGATCACAAATTAAAAATTTTATAGGTCACATATTATTTTTCGATCACGAATCAAAAATTTTATAGGTCACAGGGTAATTTTTCGGTCACAATTCAATAAATTATAAGTCACAAACACAAATTTTATAGGTCACATATTATTTTTCGATCACGAATCAAAAATTTTATAGGTCATAGATTAATTTTTCGATCACAACTCAATAATTTATAAGTCACAAATACAAATTTTATAGGTCACATATTATTTTTCGATCACGAATCAAAAATTTTATAAGTCACAAATTAATTTTTCGGTCACAACTTAATAAATTATAAGTCACAAACACAATTTTTAGGTCATGTATTATTTATTATTTTTAGTCACCAATTAATTTAAGTCACGGATTTATATAATTTGGTCACAAATTAACGATTTAATTCTTCACTTATTATTTTTTGGTCACAAATCAGAAATTTAATGTCACAAATTATTTTACAGTCACAATTCAAAGAATTTATAGGTCACAGTTTAATAAATCGTGAGTCAAAATTGAAAATCACAGTCACAAATTTCATGTTACTTATCCAATTGTGAGTCACAATTCACAATTCGAAATCAGTCACAGTCACAATTCTCATGGCCATCACCATCACTATTGCTGCCACCCACCACCCACCAACACCAACACCGCAATTGGGAGTCACAGTCCACACAAACACCAGATCCGTCGAGTGCCGCCACCACAGCACCTCAAACAACCCACTGCAACACTTCAAATAGACCACCACCAGATCAACCACCCACCGCAACACTGTCACCACACAAACACCGTTGTCGTCACCACACAAAATCCACGATCGCCACAGATCAGGGGATCTGTACCGCACCACTATTGCACGAAATCGACGATGCTGCAACGATTGCAATACACCACCACCACACAAAATCCATAATGCTGTAACGAAAGGGGAATCACCGTCATGCATACACCACCACAGCCTCATGCCACCTCCGCCGAATACACACGCCCAGACCCACGCGTGCGCACACACACACACACACACATCTTGGGACAGTGATGCAAGCTGCGCCACCGACAGAGATGAAGAGCGAACACCTTACACCCCCAAAACTCCGACTAAGCAGGGTGGAAGAAGAACTAACAAAAAAAATGCAAATCGCTACAGCACCCCACCTCCACCACCGCCATTCGCATCATCGCACACGCGTTACACAGATCGCCACCGCATAGATCCGCACATACAAGTTACTATCGCACACACCACTGCAGATCGACGCACCACACACCACGGATCGTCACACCACGCACCACCGCACGTTGGAGGAAGACATTAAATGGGAGATTAGTGTTTCAAACGGGGTTCGACAGCGTCACTGCAAACAAGGTTGTCTTCGATGGCGACGATGGGTATGAGTGATAAGGGGGAGAGAAAGTGGAACAAAAACGGTTTTGGGGTTTGGATGATGGTTAGGGTATGAATATATAAATTAATTTATAATATTATTATTGATATTAAAAAATATTTTTTCATCTGATTTTTGAAATATCAAAGTTTCGATATGATTTTAGAATGTTGGATACTTAAAATATGGTTTGGTTATGCTCATTTAACTTATTTTTAAAGAAAACTCTTCTTGGAATGTTTTAGTGATATTAGATCGAATTGACCTATATCCATATTTGATTTATTTAGTTAACGAATTTTCGAATTTGAATATCGATTAAGTTATCAGATTAAGACCTTAAATCCATCTCCCATTAATTTTATCGAATTCGGATCAAAATCCAATCAATTAATAACCCTTATTAAAGTACATTGAATTTTTAGCATCGGATGTGGAGTAAAGTTGATAAACCAAAACACACATTAAAATGTAAGCGTTCTTTTCTGTACATTGTGATCCGTAGATGTAATAATTTAAAATGTAAGCATTTTTTTAAAATGTTAGTAATACTTTAGTTTTTATGAAATTGTATAATAAATAACTAATTACTCTTAATTACATATATAACACACTATGAATAAAGAAAATTGAGAAAATCAATAACATATTATAAATAGAGAGTACATACGATTTAAGTAGATATTACATATTCGTCGGGTCAATTTTCATGTAATCAATGATATACTATAAATAGAGAAAATTGAGGAAATCAATAACATACTATAAATAGAGAGTACATACGATTTAAATGGATATTACACATTATTTGGGTAGAGAGTAACATATTATAATTGAGAACTTCCCACTCCACTTTATTTAGTAGATGAAATATAGTTTCGACATTCTTGAATAATGTTCAATGTCTTGAAAATGTGACCATCTCCATTAGATATTCTCAAGCACCGTGTGGTTTATGTTTTAATTAAATATTAAATAAATAACATACATAACCAATTAAGATAATTAATTAATGAGATATTTAAAGAATAATTAAATTAAACATTAATTTTATATTTGAATAAGTGATTAAATAAATAATTAAATAAAGTAATGAAATATTAAACAAACAATATACATAACTAATTAAGATAATTAATAATGAAATATTTAAAGAAGAAATTAAATTAAATATTAATTTTTTATTTGAGAAAGTGTTTAAAATAAATAATTAAATAAAGTAATTAAATATACATAACCAATTAAGGTAATTAATAAAGAAATATTTAAACGAGAAATCAAATTAAATATTGAATAATTCTAAATGTACTAATTCATAAGGATGTCCATAATGTACATGTGGAATTCTATGAGTGAAGGATCAAAAAAACTGTTTTTCAACTCTCCAATAATGTCATATGGTATAATATTTTTATTTAAATAAGTAATTAAAATAAAATAATTAAATATTAATTACTAATATTATACATAACCAATTAAAATAATTAATTACTGAAATATTTAAATAATTAATCAATATTTAAAAATTATTTATTTATTCAAATAAGTGATTAAAATAATAATTAAATAAGGTAATGAAATATTAAATACACAATATACACAACCAATTAAGATAATTTAAAAATGAAATATCTAAATAAGAAATTAAATTAAATATTAATTTTTTATTTAATTAAGTGATTAAATAAATAACTAAACAAAGTAATTAAATATTAAATAAAGAAAATACATAATTAATTAATGAAATATTTACATAAGAAATTAAAATAAATATTAATTCTTTTATTTAAATAGGTGATTAAATAAATAATTAAATAAAGCAATTAAATTTTAAATGCATTATATACATAACCAATTAAGATAATTAACTAATGAAAAATCTAAATAAGAAATTAAATTAAATATTAATTTTTCATCTAATTAAGTGATTAAATAAATAATTAAAAAAATTAATTAAAAAATAAATAAATAATATACATAACTAATTAAGACAATTAAATAAAGAAATATTTAAATTAGAAATTAAAATAAATATTAATTTTTTATTTAAATAAGTGATTAAACATATAATGAAATAAAGTAATTAAATATTAAATAAACAATACCCATAACCAATTAAGGTAATTAATAAAGAAATATTTAAACGAAAAAACCAAATTAAATATTAATTTTTTATTTGAGTAAGTGTTTAGATAAATAATTAAATAATTAATTAAATATACATAATCAATTAAGATACTTAATTAATGGAAGATTTAAATGAGAAATCAAATTAAATATTATTTTTTATTTAAACAAGTGATTAAATTATACATAACCAATTAAGATAATTAATTAATGAAATAATTAAACAAGAAAGTAAATTAAATATTAATTTTTTTATCTGAGTAAGTGTTTAAAATAAATAATTAAATATAAAGTGAAAAGTGTTTGATTTTTTAATTTGCAACTTAAGGGTATTTTTGTCTTTTTAAACAAAATTCTACCTTTGTAATTGTATAAACTACTTAAGGATATTTTCGTATTTTACTCAACAAAAGACCATCTTGATAATTGGCAAAAATTTGATTAAAGTGAAAAAATGGCTTTTTGACTTGCCCAATCTTAAAAGTACCCCTTTTTAGTGCAAAGTTACTCCAATGCAACACCAAACTTTGCACAATTTTGCATCAAAATGTAAAGTGTATAAAGTTTCTTTTACCCTTTTTTATCCTTTCCCAAACAAATTTGTTAAAGGTATTTGTGTCATTTGCGCTATATATTTTATAATACAATAAAAAATTATTATTATTATTTGCATTTAAAATAAATTTTAAATGTAAGAAATAATAATTAATATATTAATTAAAAGAAGAAAAAAATTGAGTTGATTGAAGACGAAAATTGACATTTTTGGAAATTTCTTGCTCGTCATAGACAAATCAAGGATAAAGAAGCTCGCATTGCACTTCGAAATGCATTAATCGATCATTTGTGGGCAGAATATATGAATTCCGAAAATTAAATTGCAAAAATTTTGTTTATCAAAATTCAAAATGCATTATACTATTTTTTGATGGCATGATTTCGTATTTTCGTTGTTGTGTTGTTTTTATTAATTGTACTATATTTTTTTATATCTATTAATAAATTTAATCTTCTCCATAATTTAACGTAATTATTTATTTAGTAATTTATGTATTTATAAAATAAGTAAATAAATAATATTTCAAATAAATAAATTATAAAGAATAAAAAAAGAGGAAGAAAATGGTTAAACATTATTCATTTGGTGTAATGGTTGGAGATGAATTTTGATTTAATGCAAAATGATACAAAATTTGGTGCAGAGCTGAAAATGACCAGGCTCTAATTGAGCCATATTTTTAGGATTGTCCTAAATTTTGTATAAGGGTCCGTTTGATTCTAAAGATAGAATTTGGATAGAAAAAAACGAATTGTAGAGAATTGAATTGTCTAGAATTTATTTTAATTGGAATTGTCAATTAATAGTGTTTAATTGATATAATTTTTATCTGAAAAATCTTAAAATAAAAGTGTCTTTTGGTATTCATTTGGCTCTATGTTTCATGAAAATTAACAATTTAAGGGATATTCACTTCTACAATTGTTTCTAAAATTTGTTTCCATTACAAACAAAAAAATAAAAATAAATGAATATCGAAAAGTTATCTATATTTTGGTGTTCGTTTAGTTTTGTTTTACATGAAAATTATCAATTTAAGGAATATCTTATTTTATAATTATTCTTAGAGTTTGTTCCCATTACCAAAACAAAAAAAAAAAAAAACAAAACAAAACAAAACAAAACAAAACAAAAAACCAAAAAAAAAAAAAAGGTGGAAAACCAATTTTGGTGAAATTTGGGTTTCCACCAAAATAAGAAAAATGCACATATGTGAGGAAAATATGGAAAATGAATTCCATAAAATACTTTTGCAATCAAACACCAAAAGAGTTGGACCATTTTTCATGGAAAATATCCCCAATCAAACAGGGCCTAAGTGATTTTTAGGAGAATGTGTGATTAAAAAATAGAAAAAATTATTGATTTCAAGTACAAAAGTATTTATTGAGAGAATACATGACTAAAGATGAACACGGGACGGACTAAAATAGAAAGCAATTCTATTTTTTCTTAAACAGAGAGAGTGCAAATTTTTTGGTTACTCCGCAAACAAATACCAAATATTCAAGCATAGCTGACTTTAATGATACTTCTACAAGGAAAAATTTATAATTAACAGGTTAAGGATCATCGACAAAACTAAGAACAACAATTTCAAATTTAAAAAATCATATATTTATTAATTAATTAATTATATATATTTTATTAATTAAATATATCAAGGTCACAGGTCTCTATAATTTGGTTACAAATTAACAAATTAGTTAGTCACATATTATTATCGATCACAAATCAAAATTTTTATAGGTCACAGATTATTTTATGGTCACAATTCAAAATTTTATAGGTTACAAATTGTTCATCACAAATCAAAAATGTATAAGTCACAATTTATTTATCAATCACAAATTATCGATCACAAATTAACAATTTTTTAGGTCACGCATTATTTCTTGATCATAATTTATCTTTTTCATTGATCACGTATTGCTTATTGATCAGGGGTTAATCAATTCAATGGTTACAATCAACTAAACAAGTTGTGACTGCCACTAACACTTTTGACCACTTTTGCACCATTGCCTTCAATAGCAACAACACCACCGTCGTTTTCACCAAAATCATCGCCACCACCTTCGACAGCAACACCACACACCACAACAATACAAAACCACCACACACCACCGTTTTCGCAAGACCCACCGCCACCGCCACCACTTATGACAGCAACACCACCGCCATGACCATCATCACCAGATAACACAAAATCACCACTATACACCACAGTAGCGCAAAACCACCACAAAACATTGACAGCACAAACCATAAACCCATCTAAAAAAACTACTGCAAAAGTCACCACTAATGACCACAAACCACCGTAAAACAATACAAATCGTCGTCGATTTGCCACTACAGTGACCACCATCACCACCAACGCCAACGCCAACGCCATCACCATAATATTAGGGTCAATACTTCTGTAACAAAAAAATCACAGTCACCATATCCACCCAAAAAAATCCCCAAATCCACTGCAGTCGTCGTCGCCACTTCATCATTACCGTTGACTTCATCCTCAATTTTTTTATCATAACAAACAAGATTAATATTATTTCTATCAATTTATTTTGAGTAATGATAGTTCTACGTTAAAATCAATTAAGCACTAAGCACTCAAGTTAAATCATTCGAGGCGAAGAAAGATCAAGCGCACGAGAGACGGCATAAAAGAACGAGGTCAAAATTGAAGTCACATATTCAATAATTTAAGAGCCAACTTCGGAGATCAAAGACTTGATTTCTTAAGCAAAAAAGTAAAAGGTACTAATACTTTGATGAATGGTTAAGCTCAAAATGCTATGGATTAAAAATAAGTTTTGTGCATTAAAAATCATTCCAATGAAAAGTTTTGATCAAATATAAAAATAACTTTTAAAAATGATTTTTGGATTTTAAAAACATTTTTAGTTTGAAAATTTAGTTAAAAATACTTTCCAAAAGTCCATGCATTTCAAAACTCTCAAATTGGAACAAACGGGATTAACACGTAAAAAGATCGCACTGTTGGGATGATCAACCGCCTAGAAAGGCAGTAGACTGAACGCCCATCAACATTCCAAAATTTGACCATTCTGACCTCTAATTTTCACTGTACAAACGGCTATATTAGTCATCCGGACAAGAGACGGTCGACCAGACTTGTCTTCCGCAAATATAGATTTTTTTACGTTTTTGAACTCTATAAATATTTTCACTCTTTCCATTCTTCACAAGATTTTCAAGTTGTTTTAAGAATTCTTTAAGCTTTCTTATGCATTCATTTTATTTATTTTTTCATATCAAAACTTTTATTGATTTAAACTCTTTAATCATTATTTTCATCAAAGTTTTTCATCTCTCTTTTTGTACTTAACTTATTTCTATCATTCATAGAAGATAGAAATATTTTGAAGAAAAAGTTTTGAACTTACATTGTATCATTTCTACTACTTTATATTGAAAACTTTGATTGATTAAATTAAACTTGTAAATCATCATATTCATCAAAGTGTATCATCTCTTTCTTGGGACTTAATTTATTATAATAATTCTTTAAAAGAGAGAGATATCTTGAGAAGATTTTTAAACTTACATTGAATTTATTTCTTCTTCATTTTCTCATTGAACTACTTTGATTGATTGAATTTTATTTTTAATTATCATATCTGTCAAAGTTTTTATCTAATATTTGAGCTATCATTTATTGCTATTCATTGAAGTGTTAGCCTCTCTTAGTAATTAAACTTATTTGTATTATTTATCAAGAGGGGAATTCCATTTTAAAATCACTTTGATAAAGTGTAAGTTGTGTTGAAGCCCTATAAATTTCAACAATGTATAAGGATCGGTGCTCCTTGTTGTAAACCATTGTATGGGCCATATTGAGGTTCCGTGAACCTCAATATTGTGGGTAATATTGAGCTTTCGTAAAACTCAATAGTGTGGGTTGTGTTGAGGTCCCGTAAAGCTCAATATTACGTAAGGATCGGTGCTCCTTGCTTGTAAGTCACCGAAAGTGTTGTAGATGAATTACACCATAAGTCAATCAATTTAGCGAATAAGCCTTGTTCGTGTCGGAGAGCTTGGTAACGAAGGACGTAGATCATTGCATTAGATCGAATCTCCACAATTAAATCTTTGTATTCTCTCCCTTCTATTTATCGTTTTTACATTGTGCTCATTAATTTTTCTTATTTGATTTCATATTTTTGTGTATTTATTTTATTGCTACATCTGCTAGTACATTGTTTTTAGACTTGAATTAATTTTGGAAAAGTATTTAAAAACCAATTCACCCCTTTTAGTTAACTATTCTTGGACTTTCAATTACCACCGTCTTATGAACAATAACCACCACGACCTCCCCAAATCCACGACAGACAGTAGTCCAACAGTGGTGGCATTGCATTCTTGCAACACCTCTGTGCGCAGTGTTAGCCTCTCTTAGTAATTAAACTTATTCGTTTTATTTATCAAGAGGCGAATTCCATTTTAAAATCACTTTGATAAAGTGCAAGTCGTGTTTGTAACGCCCCGACCCGCAAGGACCGGAACGTCGTTAGATTAATTGTACTTTTAGCCATAAACTTGAAAAAATAGCTAAAATTTTTAGAGGAAATTATAAAGATTTAATTTAAGAATATCCTTTTTTTAAAAGAACAATAAATGACAACATAACTCAATACAAAAAAAAACTAATTCTTAATGTCTTCGGGTGACATCCATGCATAAATACATTTTTTTGCATGAAATTCTAGGCAAGAATTTAAAAATAAATGTTGTTGTTTGACTTCCCATTTTTGCGCGGTAAGTTTTAAAATAAACTCATTTACATAGTAATCTAGGTCGAAACTTCACAAAACTTTAAGAGAAAGTAGAAAACTTCTCATAATATAATATGTCCAAAATTTAGCTTTTGTCGGCGACATATGAGATGTTAAAATGTTTTTCAAAACCTCGCAGCGACTCGATTTGGGAAGTAACCCAGCGCAGCATACTTAAGGTGTCATATAAAATTCCATAGCTATTGGATTGACATGATTTTGAGTTTATGTAGTAGCTAATCCATGAGGCTATTAAATCCCGCTGGTTTTGTCCTAAAATCCCAAGTAACGATTGAGTTATGAATTTTTAAGTTCAATGGCAGAAACTGAAATTTTCAGAAAACAGCAACACTATGTTTACTTAAAGTGACATATAAAATTTTTCCGACATTGGATTGACATGATTCTAAGTTTATTCAGTAGCTAACTTATGAGGCTATCAAAAACCATTAGCTTTGTTCAAAAATTCGAAGTAACAAATTAGTTATGAATTTTTAAAATTTGAGCAGAAACTAAAATTTCTAAGAAAACAGTAACATTAACTAATTCACTTTTTTTTTTTTTTGAAGACGGTGTTTCGTAAGTAAATTCTAGATCACATATATCTATTTTTAAACATAACATATTCATAAGAAAATGTTTGTAGAAATAGTTTCATATATGATGTCCATAAAAAAGTAATTAATAGGAAATACAAACATTTCATAATCAATTTAAAGTTGTTAATTCACCAACTTTTCCAAATCGAATTGCATCTTCAACCACCATCATCCGCGTCCCCAACAAAAGAACAAAATCAACTTGTAAGAAGGATTTAACCCATGAGTTTGAAACTCAATAGATATCATCAGTCCATTTCGTAATCAAATTAGAAAATTCAAAACATAGATTCATATCGTTGCATGTAGATGGATATTCGGCAAAATCTGATATCTATAACATTATCATAACATGTAGAGCCGGAGAATGATCATTCAAACTATAGTAGTGCCGAAGCACCGTACCTGTAGGTACCATTTCATTCAACTTTTAACGAAAATTCAAATTTGAAAACGAAATAACACTTGCACCTCAACCTACCTTGAATTTTCTTGGATATCAAATAACAAATGTGTAGAAAGCCTTTTTTCTTCTCACCTTTGTTATTCCTTTAGCTTAAATTGACATAAAATATATTTTTTTTGAGAGAAAATAAGATGAAATTCGAATTGAAGGAAGGATGTAGTGAAAAAGTGACCTTCCGCTTCTTGTAACCTTTCTTTTTAATGAAAAACTAAATGGGGGGAGTTGTATTATTATAAAGTTTGTTAAATTGGATCTTTAGTTAAGAATTTGAAGAGTTTTTAAGCCTAAAAAAATTCATAAAAAAGTTTTATAAAAAATCTACATGGTGATTCGAACCTGGGTTGCCTATATGAAATACCATGTAGATGACCATTGGGGCAACCCAGTTATTCATTACATCTTTGTAATCAAATTTACTTAAACTTAATCTCTTAAATTGTTGGGCTTTTAATTAATTTATGGCTTGAGCTTTCAAAATCTTAAATGGTTTGAGCTTCCACAACTCGTTTCTTGAATGAGACAGGCTCGTGATGCTAGATCATCACAACATAATAGCCTAATTACGTTTTATTTCTTGGGCTTCTACATCCCTTACACCTTAAATAAAATTTCGTCCTCGAAATTTACCTTATGGATTGGAAAAAAGTGTCGGATATTTGTCTTTAACTTCTTTTTCTTCTTCCCAAGTAGCTTCTTTGACTCCATGATTATTCCATTGCACCTTGACCAGTTGAATCTCCTTGTTCCGTAATTTATGTACCTTTCGATTCAGTATTTTAATTGGTAATTGCTCATAAGATAAATCTTTACGTACATCTAGGGATTGATAATTGACCACGTAATCAGGATCATACATATACTTCTTGATCTTCAATATGTGAAATATGTTGTGAACTGGTGATAGTTCGAGCGGCAAAGCTAATCGATAAGCCACACTTCTGACCCTATCAAGTATTTCAAAAGGTCCGATATAACGAGGTCATAGCTTGCCTTTCTTGCCAAACCTAAGTACACCCTTTATTGGTACCACTTTTAGAAAGACTTTATCTCCAACTTGAAACTCCAAATCCTTTCGTCTGATATCTGCATAGCTCTTTTGTCTGTCTTGCGCTGCCTTTTTCCTAGTACGGATCTTATCAATGGCTACGAATATCCTTTCAATAATCTCTGGTCCCAAAACTCTCTTTTTTCTGACTTCATCCCAATGAACATGTGATCTACATCTTTTACCATAGAGAGCTTCATACGGTGCCATTTCAATAGTTGCTTGGAAACTATTATTATATGCAAATTCCACCAAAGGTAAATACGATTCCCGATTGCCTCCTTGATCCAAAACATAGGATCTTAACATATCTTTCAAAGTCTGAATGGTTCTTTCAGATTGACCATCAGATTGAGGGTGATATGCCGTACTGAAATTCAATTTCGTTCTCATAGCCACTTGCAAGCTCTTCCAAAACTTAGATGTAAATCTTGGATCTCTGTCAGACACAATGGATACGGGGGTTTCATGCAATCCTACGATCTCTTTAATGTACAACCGTGCCAACTGATCTAGACTGAATGTCATTTTCACCGGAAGAAAATGAGCGAACTTCGTTAGACGGTCCACTATTACCCATCTAGCATTGTGTCCTCCTGCTGATCTCAAAAATCCTACCAAAAAGTCCATTACGATATTCTCTCACTTCCATTCTAGTATGTTCAATGGATTTAACAACACTGCCGGTCTTTGATGTTCTGCTTTAACTTGTTGACATACAATGTATTTTGCCACAAATAGACTTATACTTTTTTTCACATTCCTCCACCAAAATGTATCTCGAAGGTCTTGATACATTTTCATACCACCAGGATGTGCAGTGTATGGAGTGATATACGCCTCCTCCAATATCTCCTTCCTCAAAATTTCATCCTTAGGTACACAAATCCTTCCTTTAAACATCAGAGCCCTATCCGAAGCTATTCTAAAGTCCTTTCTCTTATTAGTACCAATCTCGTTCTTGATCCTTTGCAAGAATGGTTCCTTATCTTGTGCCTCAATGATCCGATCTCTAAGAGTAGGTCGAACCACCAAAGTTGCTAAACGGGTGGTGACTTGCTCTGGTGTGGCAACTATTTCGATTCATAAATTCTTCAAGTCCTTGATCAACTCCAACTGAGTAGTAGGAAATGACGCCAATCGTCCCACTGGCTTTCTACTTAGCACATCGGCAACAACATTAGCCTTACCGTAATGGTAATTGATAGTACAATCATAATCATTTACAAGTTCCAACCATCGTCTCTATCTCATATTCAATTCCTTCTGTGCGAAGAAATATTTGAGACTTTTATGATCCGTGTAAATGTCGCACTTCCCTCCATGTAAGTAATGTCGCCATATCTTTAAAGCATGCACTACTGCAGCAAGTTCTAGATCATGCGTCGGGGAGTTCGGTTCATGTTGCTTCAATTGACTTGATGCATAACAATCACTTTTCCGTGCTGCATCAGTACACATCCTAAACCTTGTTTGGATGCATCACTAAATATAACAAATCCTTTCGATCCTTCGGGTATAGCTAACACGGGTGCTGAAATCAATCATCATTTTAGCTCCTGAAAGCTCTGCGCACACTTATCTGTCCATTCAAACTTTACTCATTTCCTTGTCAATTGTGTCATTGGTCCAGCTATTTGGGAGAATTCTTCTATAAATCTCCGATAATACCCAGTCAATTCTAGAAAACTTCGAACTTCACCCACGTTAGTTCGTGTATTCCAATTAATTACTGCTTCCACTTTTACTGGATCCACCTCAATTCCTTGGGCAGTAATTACGTGACCGAGGAATCCAACTTGTTTAAGCCAAAATTCACGCTTTTTAAATTTGGCGTATAACCTTTCCTTACGCAGTATTTCTAATGCCATTCTAAGATGCTCTTCATGTTGATCATTACTCTTGGAGTATATCAAGATGTCATCAATGAAGACTATGATAAATTGATCCAAATACTGATGAAATACACGAATCATTAAATCCATGAACATTGTCGGAGCATTTGTCAACTCGAACGGCATAACTGTGAACTCGTAATGTCCATAACAAGTTTGAAAAGCTGTCTTGAGTATATCACTTGCCTTAACCTTCAACTGATGGTATCCAAATCGTAACTCGATCTTGGAAAATACCTTAGCCCCTTTCAATTGGACAAATAAATCCTCGATTCTCGGGAGAGGATATTTATTCTTGATGGTCAACTGGTTCAACTCCCGATAGTCAACACACATCCTCATACTTCCATCTTTCTTCTTTACGAACAATACTGGTGCGCCCCAAGGAGACACACTTGGTCGAATAAAGCCACAATCCAACAATTTTGAAATTTTAACTCATGAAATTCCTTTGGAGCCATTCTGTATGGAGCTTTAGATACCGGTGTTGCTCCGGGAACCAGATCTATTGTGAGCTCCACCTGTCTATCTGGTGGAGTGCCAAGTAGTTCTTCTGGAAACACATCTAAAAGCTCTCGTACCACTGGTACATACTCAATCTTTATCATCGTCTATTTTTCTCCTGAGACGTTAACTAGAAACCCTTAGTACGTTTCTTTTCTCATCATTTTCTCAGCTTGCAAGGCCGATACTAGTTGGAGATGGGGTTTGGTCTTTATTCCGAGGAAAGAGAATTGCTCTTCTCCTGGTTTCTGAAAAGACACTTCCTTCTCTCTACAACGAATGGTTACATAATTACATCCCAACCAATCCATACCCAAAATCACATCGAAGTCTTTCATCTCTATCAGATACAAATTAGCTTCTAATGTTTTTCCTTCGATTTCAAGATTTACCGACCTAGCTAACTAATCTGTATTTAATGTTCTACCTGAGGGGACGCTAACTTCTAGTGTACTTTCTGACTTCTCATAAGTAATACTAGATTTAGCAATGAAAGACGATGATACAAAAGAGTGAGTAGCTCCTGAATCAAACAGTACATAAGCAGGTGTATTGAATATCAGTAAAATATCTGTTATTACGTTTGAGTTTTCCTCTAAATCCTTCTGAGTCAGCGTAAAGACTCGTGCTTTTCCCTTTTTGTTCCGATCACCGTTGTCATCCTTCTTTTGAGTGAATATAGGACAATCCTTAGCAATATGTCCTGACTTATCGCATCGAAAATAGATATTCTTCCCATACAAGCATTCACCACGATGAGGTTTACCACACTTCAGACAAGGAGCAACTGTAGCTACTATGGCCTTGCTAGCACTAGATCCGATGTTAGCCTTCTTATTTTGCCATTTTCCATTTCCTTTGTCTTGACCATTCTACTTCCTCTTTCCAATATGCCCTCCATCTTGCTGGTTGTACAATTGACGCTGTTGCTCCGCATTAGCCTTCTGATACCAAATAGCATGAGCTCGTTCCAACATCTCACGATATGATGTGAAACGATGTGACATAAGGATCATGCTTAGGTCTGGGTTTAACCCTTGCTCGAACGTTCTAGTCTTCTTAATTTCAGTGTCAACCAGGTGTGGAACATATCTTGAGAGTTGATCAAACTTTCGTTTGTAATCAGTCAGGGACATATTACCCTGTTTGAGCTGAAAGAATTCACTTTCCTTGAAATCTCTTAGAGACTGAGGAAAATACTTGTCCATTACTTCCTCTTTAAATTGTTCCCATGTTAACACCAATTGTTGCTCGAATCCCACCAGTAACTTGCATCACCAATAAACATAAATTGCGCACACCGAACCTTTTGGGCGTCGGTGTAGTCTATGAGTCAAAAAATTTGTTCTAGCTTGTGAAGCCATTCCTCAACTACTAGTGGACCAGATGCTCCATCGAAGGTAGGGAGCTTATGCCTTCGAAATAACTCAACCACCAAGGCATGAGTTGGGAGAGTAATAGGAGTTGGCGGTGTAGGTGGAGCTGGGTTCTGATTCAACCTACCAAGATCTTGAACCATAATTGATTTTTTTTTTTGTATTATTAAAAGTACTCCTTGAAATCAGGATATATAATAGTTCGACGACCTTTACTTCCATAACATTAAGGAAAAGATAACACAAGGAAAAGGAATCTAATTTCTAATCCTTATGAATCTTGCGAATCTTCTTTGGTGTAGCTTTATCTTCGGAGGAGTCTTTTGCCTCAAGCCCCGACTCTAGGTCCATCTCAACCTGTGACTCATGCTCATGTTCATTCTCTAATTTCAACCCAAAGTCATTCTCATGCTCCCATTCGGGATCTTCCTCTGTTCAATTCAAACTGAGGTTCTGGCTCAGGCTCGAGCTCAGGCTTAGGCTTGAGCTCGAGCTTAGGCTTAATTACTATCTCTGGTTGAGGTTCTAAGCTCTCACTCTACCCGTCTAAAAGGATCTGACAATATATACCGAATTCAATTGCATTTGGGTGCTCTGGAGGGTTACCTTCTAACGTCTCATCCCTAACCATGACTCCCATATTTTCCCATTGAGGTGGAAGTGAATGTATGAGGTTATTTACAGCCTCGATATGCGTGATCTCCAGTTCTGCATCTACCGGTGCCATACATCTCTCGTAAATGTCATGTATGTGTTCAACAAGCAGATGAGATGGGTCAGTCACGTAGTTCTCATAGGATTGAATGATAGACCTACGGTTCAACGCTGCTCTACAAGCCGTGGCCTTTCTAGTGGTCTGATAAATTCTAACCATGTCTATCATATAAGTATCCAATTATGTATTATCTCTGCTAGTGATATCAACTTATACATTATGCTTTTGGGGTTTCAATAAAATAGCTAATCATCATTTCTTCATGTATATCTAAACAAGATATAACTTACATAACATATTTCATCCTAAATATCATTAGCATCTTCATAGATTCAAGCTTAAATGATTTATAAATCATGCTCGAAAAATAAAGTGGAACACAATATTTTATTCCATACCTTAGGTTCGTCGGATGAGGTCAATTGACGGATGCAAGATGACATAGAATGCATTAAATGTTTCACTTTCTCATCTTTTAATTATTATTTTTTAAGTATACGCTAAGTCTATAGAATCGACTAAATTCATGCTCTGATATCACGCTATAATGCCCCGACCCGCAAGGACCGGAACATCGCTAGATTAATTGTACTTTTAACTGTAAACTTGAAAAAATAGCTAAAACTTTTAGAGGAAATTATAAAGATTTAATTTAAGAATATTTTTTTTAAAAGAACAATAAATGACAACATAACTCAATACAAAAGAAACTAATTCCTAATGTCTTCAGGTGACATCCATGCATAAATACATTTTTATTGCGTGAAATTCTAGGCAAGAATTTAAAAATAAATGTTGTTGTTTGACTTCCCATTTTTGTACAGTAAGTTTTAAAATAAACTCGTTTACATAGTAATCTAGGTCGAAACTTTAAGAAAAAGTAGGGAACTTCTCATAATATAACATATCCAAAATTCAGCTTTCGTTGGCGACATATGATATGTTAAAATATTTTTCAAAATCTCGCAGCGACTCGATTGTGGAAGTAACCCAGCGCAGCATACTTAAGGTGTCATATAAAATTCCATAGCTATTGGATTGACATGATTTTGAGTTTATTCAGTAGCTAATCCATGAGGCTATTAAATTCCACTGGTTTTGTCCAAAAATCCCAAGTAACGATTGAGTTACGAATTTTTAAGTTCAATGGCAGAAACTGGAATTTTCAGAAAATAGCAACACTATGTTTACTTAAAGTGACATATAAAGTTTTACCGACGTCGGATTGACATGATTCTAAATTTATTCAGTAGCTAACTTATGAGGCTATCAAATAACATTAGCTTTGTTCAAAAATTCGAAGTAACAAATTAATTATGAATTTTTAAAGTCTAAGCAGAAACTGAAATTTCTATGAAAACAGTAACATTAACTAGTTGACATTTTTTTTTAAGACGGTGTTTCGTAAGTAAATTCTAGATCACATATATATATTTTTAAACATAACCTATTCATAAGAAAATATTCATAAAAATAGTTTCATAAACGATGTCGATAGAAAAGTAATTAATAGAAAACGCAAATATTTCATAATTAATTTAAAGCTGTTAATTCACTGGCTTTTTCATGTCGAATTGCATTTTCAACCGCCATCATCCACGCCCCCAACAAAAGAACAAAATCAACCTGTAAGAAGGGATTTAACCCATGAGTTTGAAACTCAATAGATATCATCGGTGCATTTCGTAATCAAATTAGAAAATTCGAACCATGAATTCATACCGTCACACGTAGTTGGATTTCCGGCAAAATCTGATATCTATAGCATTATCATAACACATAGAGCTGGAGAATGATCATTCAAACTATAGTAGTGCCGAAGCACCGAATCTGGAGGTACCATTTCATTCAACTTTTAACGAAAAATCAAATTTGAAAACGAAATAACACTTGCACCTCAACCTACCTTGAATTTTCTTGGATACCAAAGAACAAATGTGTAGAAAGCATTTCTTCTTCTCACCCTTGTTATTTCCTTAGCTTAAATTGACATAAAATATATTTTTTGAGAGAAAATAAGATGAAATTCGAAATCAAGGAAGGATATAGTGAAAAAGTGACCTTCCACTTCTTGTAACTTTTCTTTTTAATGAAAAACTAAATGGGGGAGTTGTATTATCATAAAATTTGTTAAATTGGATCTTGAACTAAGAATTTGAAGAGTTTTTAAGTCTAAAAAAATTCATAAAACTTTTTTATGAAAACATCTACATGTTGATTCGAACTTGGGTTGCCTATATGAAATACCATATAGATGACCATTGGGGCAATCCAATTATTCATTAAATCTTTGTAATCAAATTTACTTAAACTTAATTGTTAGGCAATTTGTTGTCAAACGACCTCCTCGGGCGATGATGTAACCTCGATTTTTATTATCAATCGACATTGGCCATATGATTGACTAGTGCATCGACACAATTATCGAAACAACACAATCCACATTTTTATGGACCGTTCGAAGCAACCTATTTTAAATAGTGTTGCTCACGGTTCGTCCCATTTCCTTGGAAGGATATATTATTATTTTTGAAGCCCACTTTAATTGAGTCGAGCCTTGTTTTGGTCCACAATTTAACCCTAACCTAACTTACCTATTTTGGACATTTACTTGGCATATAATCCCACCTTCCTCTCGGCCTCCATGGAGTTTGCCTATTTTTCCCTTCTCTTTGTGAGACTCTCTTCTCGGCTTCTTGCTATACTTCACGTGACCTTTGTGGTTAATCCTTTGTGGGCACATCATTGGACTTCACTTTTCAACCTATAGCAACCGGAGTGGGGCAGCGACGGAGGTGGTTCTTGGAGTTATCTCAACCTTTGTGGTGTCGATGAATTGGTAAACTGAGCCCGATTTTGTAGAGTTGTCTCAACCTTTGTGGTGTCGATGAATTGGTAAACTGAGCTCGATTTTGTACATGGAGTTTGGTGGAAATCAACCCTACATCTGGTATCAGAGCCAGAGTAACCTTCCCCGGCTTGAAAATCACCAAAAATCGACGGTGGAGTCGCGAGTTTGGTGTAGAACCAAACCTACAATCCCCTTTTTCGGCCAATCCAGTCACTTTTCGGCGAAACCGATCCCATATTCAGAACCAGCAGGCTGAGGCGCCCCTTCGTGTGTGGCGCGTGGCGGCGATTCCGGGCGAACTTTCTTTGGGTAGTTTGCTCATTTTAATCCCCTGAATGCACTAACACTGTTTATTTTCTGTTTCAGGTTACACAGAAAAAGTTGGACAATTTTGCCCCCAGTGGATCGATGGTTGAAACTGCATATATCTACTGAATTACTTTAGGCCAAGATTGCGGCCCTAAAGCAGTAGATTCGCATCTCTCTCGATTATATGGACTCAGACACGTCCACTTTGGTAAATTGGCTTAACCCGTTAATTTTTCAGCATTAGCGTGTCACCGTGTGGGGTGACAATAGGTTGGGGGTTGTCATTGCTTGGCAACCATTGCTTGTGCTAGAATTAGGGTTACGTGCTCTTGATTGATCTTTTTGATTGAGTATTTGTTTTTTGGTGAAAATCAGTTTTGTAATTCTTAGTGATCTAATTACTGTGGGACTAGTTATCTGCTAGACGTATTTTTTGCTGCATTGTTATTTCCGCTGCTTACTTATTCCGTTAGAAGTACTGTGACCTTACCCGTTCGAACATTCCCTTGATCTAAGACCGCAAGTCTTACGAAACTCTGAGAATCTAGAACGGTGTATATTGTCTGTGACCTTAGGACTACTTTGTGTGGTTTGATTGTGGTTTGTGCATTTTTGATTATTGTGTGAAGATAACAACTCACAGTTTTGATTTGGGAATTTTTAATGGAAATGGTGACTTTGCTATTTGGCAACAAAAAATGAAGGATATTTTAGTCCAACAAAAGGTTTCAAAAGCCATTGAAGGCAATTTTTCAACTGATTTTTCACAAGAACAAAGAGAAGAAGTCGATGAGCTTGCTTATACCTCAATTATTTTACACTTGTCTGACGCCGTTTTAAGAAAGGTGGGTAAATTAAAAACTACTAAAGAACTTTGGAAGAAATTAGAAGACTTGTATTTGCTTAAGTCTACACCGAATAAACTTTACCTATTTGAATGTTTTTTCAGTTTCAAAATGGATTTTTCAAAGGATCTTGATGACAATCTAGATGTGTTTAACAAATTGGTACAAGACATAGTTAATTGTGATGAGACTGTGTCCGAAACTTATAAGGCTATAATTTTGCTCAATGCAATCCCTGATTCCTATAAAGAAGTTAAGAACGCCATTAAGTATGGTAGAGACACATTAACACCTGAAATTGTCATAGATTCCCTTAGAAGTAAAGAAATGGAAATTAGGATTGAAAAACATGATAAGAGGAACAGTGAGGTACATATGATGCGGGGTAGAACTCAATTTAGGCAAAATAGTCATGAGGGATATCAAACTAGTGGTGAGTCAAGTGGTAATGGATGGAAAAAGAAGAGCAAATGTAGGTCTAGATCAAAATCTAGGACTAAGGCGAGAAAATGCTATGGTTATGGAAACACAGGGCATTTTATAAAAGATTGTCATAAGGAGAAGGGTAAGCTAAAGGCTAAGGAGAGAAATGAGGTAAATGTGTTAGCATCTACTTCCGATATAAATGGTGGTGAGGTCTATATGATTACAAGTCCAGTTGCATACACTGCTGAATTAAATCTAACTGCTAATTTCCGCATCCAGAGTGGATACTTGATTCTGGTGCATCTTTTCATGTGACGTCTGAAAAGAATTGGTTTTGTAAGTTGCATGAATCTAACGTTGGGCATGTTGTACTGTGTGATAATTTTGCCTATACTATTGCTGCAATTGGTGATATAAACGTAAAATTTGACACAGGTTTTGTGTATACGTTAAAGGATGTTAGATATATTCCTGATTTGTCGAGGAATTTGATTTCAGTAGGGAGACTTGAGAAGGATGACTTTACTGGTAAAATTGGAAATGGGATGCTAAAAATGATCGAGGGTACTTTAGTTTCCATTAAGGAAATTAAGAAAAACGATATATACATTACTACTGGGGAAGTGATTAGAGGTGTGAATTCCTCTATCTCCTCTGCCAAGATTGATCACACACACACATGGCATAATAGACTTGCTCACGTAGGGGTCAAGGGACTTAAGCTACTTAATGAAAATGGTGCTTTTGGTAATGACTGTGTGTCAGATTTGCCATTTTCTGATCATTGTGTACTTGGTAAACATCACAAAACTTCTTTCTCCATGAGTGTTAATAGAGCTAAAGGCATGCTCGAATATGTGCACTCTGATCTATGGGGTCCTGCTAGTAACCCCACATCAGGTGGTAATAGGTATTTCCTGTCTATTATTAATGACTATACTAAGAAAGTGTGGGTCTATCTTTTGAAGGATAAATCTGAGACCTTCAATAGTTTTAATAATTGGAAAAGACAAGTGAAAAACCAAACTGGCAAGAAAATCAAATTTTTAAGGACAGATAATGACCTAGAATTCTGCAATAAAGAATTTGATAGTATGTGTAAAAAAAGCGGCATAACTAGACTTAAGACCATTCCCTACACCCCTCAGCAAAATGGGGTAGCAGAAAGGATGAATAGAACCATACTTGATAAAGTACGTTGCATGATGATTAGTTCAGGTGTTCCCAAGTCATTTTGGGGTGAGGCTATTATGACCGCTTGCTATTTGATTAATCTGATTCCTTCTGCTGCATTGAATGGTGACACTCCGCATGAGAGATGGTCGGGTAAACTGAGTGATTACTCGATACTTAGAACTTTTGGCTGTACAGTTTTTTCTCATCAAAGTGAGGGCAAGCTAGAACCTAGAGCTAGGAAGTGTGTTTTCCTAGGATACCTCGAGGGTGTTAAGGGTTATAGGTTATGGGATAGAAGCCAAAAAGGGGTTAAAATCATCATAAGTAGAGATGTCACGTTTAACGAAAATGAGATGCCATGTATTAAAGGAAAAACTGAACCTGAGAGTAAAGTAGAATCAGGTGAAGAGAGAGACCAGTTTAAGGTAGAGTTAGGAAAACTCAGTCCACTTGCCCCTATTGTTTCAAATGAGGTGGAGACTCAAACTCAGGAACCCAAAGTGGAGAATAGTAACGAAATAGTGACAGAAGAACACTATGAGGAAGAAAATCCTTTAGCTAACTATAACTTAGTTAGGGATAGAGAAAGGAGACAGACGAGAGAACCAAGAAGGTTTGGTTTTGAATTTGAATTAGCTTTTGCCCAGGCTAGTTATGAAGAACTAGCTGATAAAGAGTAGAAGCAATAGGCAGTGATCAATCTAATGAATGGCTTAAGGCATTGAAAGAAGAGATGAGTTCTCTAGAAAAGAATCATACTTGGGAGCTAGTACCTAGGACTAAGAATAAATCAATTGTTGATTGCAAATGGGTTTTTAAGGTTAAGGAAGGAACTAGCAGCTTAGAACCCCTAAGGTTTTAAGCTAGGTTAGTGGCTAAAGGCTGCACACAGAAGGAGGGCGTTGATTATAATGAAATTTTCTCACCAGTTGTTAAGTACACCACTATTAGGGTCATGCTCGCATTAGTTGCATGTTTTGACTGGGAACTTGAACAACTTGACGTAAAAACTGCTTTCTTACATGGTGAGCTTGATGAACAAATTTTCATGAATCAACCTAAAGGTTTTAAGGATAAGTCAAAACCTGATTATGTGTGTTTTCCGAGAAGATCCTTGTATGGGTTAAAACAATCTCCTAGACAGTAGTACAAGAGGTTTGATTCCTTTGTACTCACTATAGGGGTTTTAAAGAAGTAAATTTGATCACTGCTTATATTTTCAACACAATGAGACTGATGATAGTTATTTATTTTTGTTGCTCTATGTGGACGACATGCTTTTGATGGAATCATCCTCTAAGTGGATAAATAATATAAAAGCAAAAATAAGTGGTGAATTTAACATGAAAGACCTAGGTAAGGCTAAGAGAATCTTAGGTATTAAAATCGAAAGAGATAGGTCAAATTCTGTTTTATTTTTGCATCAGTCTCCATACATATCCAAAGTACTGAAGAAATTCAATATGAGTAACTACAAATCTGTCACGTTGCCTCTTGCTAATCATTTTGTTTTATCGAAGGAACAATCTCCTTGCAATTAGCGTGGAGTTGAATACATGAGCAGAGTACCTTACTCTAATGTGATTGGTTTCATAATGTATTTGATGGTTTGCACTAGACCTGATTTAGGTTTTGCTGTTAGTACTCTCAGTAGATATATGGCTAATCTGGGCCCTGAACATTGGGAAGCACTAAAGTGGCTGTTAAAGTACTTGAAGGGTACTAGTAACGTAGGCTTAAAGTTTAGTGCTAATAAAGAAGGCATAAAATTAAAGGATTTTGTAGATACTGACTATGCGGGAGATAGGGATGGTAGGAAATCTAGTTCATCTTACGTGTTTACCTTATCTAATTCATGTGTAAGTTGGAAATCACAGTTACAACATATTGTTGCACTATCCACTACAGAATCAGAATATATTGCTACCACTGAAGCCATTAAAGAAGCTCTATGGCTTAGAGGTCTACTTCATGAACTGTGTGTCCTGAATGATTATGTGATAGTGTATTCTGATAGTCAGTCATCTATACATTTATGCAAGAATCCTATTTTTCACGAGCGCACTAAACACATTGATGTTAGACTCCACTTCATTAGAGATATAGTATCTCAAGAGGTGGTAAGACTTGAGAAAGTCCATACCCACTACAACCCATCTGATATAGGGACGAAGGTACTACCACTGGCAAAGTTTAGGAGTTGCAAGGAACTTCTAAACATTGGTATAGGTAAATGATTTCCAATTTTATTGGTTTTCTATTAGAGGTGTCACTAATGGGAGACAATTTTCTTTTGCAGGTCCTTTGACACCAAGGTGGAGGTTGTTAAGCAATTTGTTGTCAAACAACCTCCCCGGGCGATGATGTAACCTCGATTTTTATTATCCATTGGCCTTGGCCATATGATTGACCGTTCGAAGCAACCTATTTTAAATAGTGTTGCTCACAGTTCGCCCCATTTCCTTGGAAGGCTATACTATTAATTTTGAAGCCCACTTTAATTGAGTCGAGCCTTATTTTGGTCCACAATTTATCCCTAACCTAACTTACCTATTTTGGACATTTACTTGGCATATAATCCCACCTTCCTCTCGGCCTCCATGGAGTGTGCCTATTTTTCCCTTCTCTTTGTGAGACTCTCTTCTCGGCTTCTTGCTATGCTTCACTGTAACCTTTGTGGTTAATCCTTTGTGGGCACATCATTGGACTTCACTTTCCAACCTATAGCAATCGGAGTGGGACGGCGACGGCGGTGGTTCTTGGAGTTGTCTCAACCTTTGTGGTGTCGATGAATTGGTAAACTGAACCCGATTTTGTATTTGGAGTTTGGTGGAAATCAACCCTACATTAATCTCTTAAATTGTTGGACTTTTAATTAATTTATGGCTTGGACTTTCGAAATCTTAAATGGTTTGAGCTTCCACAACTTGTTTCCTAAATGAGATAGGCTCGTGATGCTAGATCATCACAACATAATAGTCTAATTTCATTTTATTTCTCGGGCTTCTACAGTGTTGAAGCCCCATAAATTTCGACAATGTATAAAGATCGGTGCTCCTTGTTGTAAACCATTGTATGGGTCATATTGAGGTTGCGTAAACCTCAATAGTGTGGGTATTATTTAGGTTTCATAAAAATCAATAGTGTGGGCTGTATTGTGGTCCCGTAAAGCTCAATATTACATAAGGATCGGTGCTCCTTACTTGTAAGTCACCGAAAGTGTTGTAGATGAATCGCACCATAAGTCAATCAAATTTAGTGAAAAAGCCTTGTTCGTGCCGGAGAGCTTAGTAACGAAGGATGTAGATCATTGCATTGGATCGAATCTCCACAATTAAATCTTTGTATTCTCTCCCTTCTATTTACCATTTTTATATTGTGCTCATTAATTTTCCTTATTTGATTTCATATTTTTGTGTATTTATTTTATTGCTACATCTGCTAGTATATTGTTTTTAGACTTGAATTAAATTTCAAAAAAGATTTAAAAATCAATTTACCCCTCTTGGTTAACTATTCTTGGACTTTCAATTACCACCGTCTTATGAACAATAACCACCACGACCTCCCCAAATCCACGGCAGACAGTAGTCAAATAGTGGTGTCGCTGCATTCTTGCAACACCTCTGTGCATAGTGGCATGCAGCGATACTACTTGCAATGAGGTACCGCCATCGTTGTATCGTTGCACTGTGTGCAACGTCGCCACAAAGAGAGACTAGGTTTGCTGGATTGTGTAGAGAGAGGGAAAAAATGGATGATGGAGAGGAAAAAGATGGAGGATGGAGAGAGGACGGAGGGAAATTAACTAGGGTTCGTGTGTTAAACAGCGGTGCTCGTCTCCAACGACGATGGTGACAACGTGGGCTTGTGGTGTGGTGTCAGCCGAAGCAACTCCTTCATCGTTGGTCGTCAAAGTTTGAATGGGTTGTCTGCACTGAAGAGAGAGTAATGAGAAAAAGGAAGAGAGAGAAGGGAAAGATGTAGAGAGAAGAGGGAAATGAAAATAATTAGGGTTGGATGAAATTTGTATTATAATATTTAATATATAAATATGAAATGTCTGATTTTTAATTAATGAAACATCCAATTTGATTTTAAAAGTAGGGTGTGATGTAATTTTCACTTTCTGTAATTATCTAGAACGTTTTGAGAGTTCGACATGAGTTTTAGGCCCAATCCAATTGGTATGTCAACTCAAACATCATTATATTTGGTAAAAATTGCTGGAAGTAAGACATTTAGAGATCGCATTTCGTAAATCATATGTTTGAATTACTATTTCAAAAATTAGATGTTTTGTTAATTAATTAATATATTTTAAATATTAATAATTATATCATCAAATTAAATATACATATTCATCCTACCCAACCACACATACCAAAACCCTGATCATTTTCATCTTTTCTATTCTCTCTATCCCAATTGCTTTTATCTCTCCAAACCCTCGTCATCGCCACTACCCTCATTAGTGCCACCATACCACCATCACCATAACCGCTGGCACTACCTCGCCCTTGCCACGCTCGACCTCCTCACCACACCTACCAAACAATTTTCGACCCTGTAGTTGCGGCAGCAGCCGTTGCCTTCGTCGTTGCCGATATCATCACCACAAATCCACCATCTTCACCTCAGCAATCAACACCACACCAAATAAATAAAGAGAAACAGAGGAGATGGGAAATAAAGAAATAGTTCACCCCGCATTTCCAACGAAACAGTGGGTCAATGATGTCGGGATCTGGGAAAATTTGTGGGAAAGTGATAAGATCTAGAGAAATGCCGAGATTTGCTGTAGCAACAAACGATGGGATCTAGGAAAATTTGTGTCGCACAGTGGTAGCACGATAACATCTCGAGGTGGTGATGATTTTCATGAGGTTGTGGCAGTGCTAACTATTTTTGTGGGTGGTTTTTGTTGGTTGTGTTTGCCGTTGGTAGTGGTGTTGTGGTAGTCGTCACAATGGTAGTGGTAGTGTCAGTGTCAGTGGTGATGGTGCTTCTGTTGAGTAGTGGTCGCAGGTGGCAATGTGGCGATGTTTTTTGCAATGTGTTGATTTGTTTGATGTGGTAGTGTTGCTGTCGGGAGGTGGTGTGGTTGTTTTAGCGATGACAATGGTGGTGGTGCTACTGGAAGTAGTGGTGAGATGATGCTTGCAAATGTTGGTGGTGATCACAAATTATTTGGTTGACTATGACCATTAAATTGATTAATCTGTGACCAATGAAAAAGATAAATTGTGACCAAGAAATAATGTGGCCTAAAAAATTATTAATTTGTGATCGATAATTTGATAGTAGTAAGTTGTAACTTATAATATTTATGATTTGTAACCAATAAATAAATTGTGACTTATAAATTTTTTATTTGTGATCGATGAACAAATTGTGACCTATAAAATTTTTGAATTGTGACTGAAAAATAAAATGTGAGTAACTAAATCGTTAATTTGTGACCAAATTATATAGATTCGTGACCCCCAATATATTTAATTAATAAAATATATAATTAATTAGTTAAATCATAAATAATTTTTTAATAAATATCCGATTTTTGAAATTTGAAATCTTTGTTCTTATTATTGAAATGGGTGATACTTAACATTTTAATTATGATTTTTTCCCTTATATTTGTTAGCATTTCTGCTAAACGTACCCGGTCCTTTACTTGCTGGCTTACACTCTTATGTGGCAGAATTAAAAAATAAGGAAATGAGTCTTGAGAGTTTGAACCGGCCCAAAACCAAATAAACCCTTATCACCACGTTCTTCCCATTCATTCATTTGCCCCAAACATAGAAAAAATCCTCAGATGCAAAACAGCCCTTGGAGGACAACTGAAGGCACACTCCTTTATCCCAAGCGTATTAAGGAGCCCGTGCTTCAGTGAAGCCGACTGTGCTCACAAAATTTTTGTTCGTAACTTCAAGAGAGAAGCCGACCGTGTACAGCAAGTTCGGGAGTTGTTGATGCCATCACCTCCAGGGAAATCTTGACCAAGTATTAAGTAAGTATGATTTTCGTTCGTCGCGACTACTGTTGTCCGACTAAATTCATTTCAGTGAAGGCAAAGAGAAAATATTCTTGCATTTTGTTCTACCGATTTTTGTTAATTAAGTACGATGAATCCCTATTTTCATTTATCTTGGATTCATGTTTAAAACGGAAAGGTTGAATTTTATTTTTTTGGAATTCTTTGTTTCTTCCATATTTATATACTTCAACATTTAGTTTGATGATTTGCTTGGTTTGATGAGTTACTTCTGGTAATGTATGAGTGTTCAATATCACTTCTTTGTGAGTTTTTTTTATCAGAACTTCGATTCAAATAATGGGTAAGGGAATTTTGATAAGGACGGATATATCCTGTTGATTTCATTGACAAGAGAATCAATTTTGAATTAGTAGAAAAGGTGTGTGGTTGTTGTCTAATATTGTGCAACCTGTGAATTTTGAATTAATCGATTATGGAGTAAGGGTGTTGCAAATTTATGTATTTTACATTAGTGTGTGGTTGTTGTCTAATGTTGTGCAACTTGTTTTTTGTTTGTATGTAGTATGGCAGGAAAGAACATCGGACATTGTCATAGCTGTAGAGAGAAGGGACACTTCTTTGCGGATTGCCCGAAGAAACGACGATGCCCCCGGTGTAAAATTGAATATGTGAAGTGCTTTGAGATTGAGAGAGAAACGAAGAATAAGGGAAAACTATTCAACTCCTGTAGTGCTAATTGTAAATTTTGGGAATAGATTGATGAGGGAGAATCGAGCTGTGGATCGAGTACTATTCTCATCAACTCAAATAATCATGCAGCACTTGAAGAAGTCGACTAGTTTTCTCGCATATTCCAGTCCCTTTGTCGAGTAATCGAAGAACAAAACATTGAGGTTTCTTTGAACGTGACAATACGGAAGGCAAATGGAAGTGCAGGGATGGACAAGAAAGGAAAGGGGCCAGCATGATTGTTGGTTACATTTCGTTAGGACGCAGCGCTACCTCCTTTGATGTACAATATTTGTTGTGTTATGTGGAGTGGGCGTGTAATGTGTTGTGTTGTGCGAATAAATCATTGTGATGTAGTCGCTTTTCATGTTTTTGTCGCTATGTAAACGATGTTAGTGTTAATTTTACTGGACTGCAATTTTTGTTCTTCATTGGTGCACTGGGATTGAATCTAAAATAGTAAATTTTGTTCTTTAATTGTGTAAGAGAGGCGCTATGTTCAATTGTGTTCTTTAATGACATGACCATTGTGTTCAATTGTGTAAGAGTAGAACTTGTAAGGACCCTGTTTTATCATTAGGCTAAGCTACGTTTACATCTGGATTTATGAAGAACATTGCTAGATAAATTACCAAAATAGCAAATGAAGTGGAGTTATTATTGTTCAAATGCACTGATAAAATCTGGACACCTTATTGGCACATAACTGATGCCAAAGAGCTGCCCTATCAAAATTTACAATTTGAACTACATGACATGCAGAGTCTTTACAATTTCTTTTACATGTGGGTCTCTAGAAAGTGTCAATGCCTCGGCAAGACCAACAACCGAGGTTATATCATCTCCTTCGGCTCTCAGTTGCTCACTGGTTTCACCCTCTACAAGTAGAATAGGTTGCTAAAAAATTTTAGCGACATACTGCGATAGGCATCCCTCCAACACCATGGTGACAAACTGAGGACCAAAGGCCCTGCATGCAATAGCTCTCTCAAAAGTTTGGGCTGCTTCAAGAGCAAGGCAATGAATAGATAACATCTCAATTAGAAGATAATATCAGAAAAATGACTTCAAGACACAAAGATATGCATGCATACTGCTTTAGGAATATGTTGACAATGCAGTGCAACTTTGAATGTAACGTCCACTGTTGCTGCAAGAGGTTCATTATTTGAATCAACTAACAGATATAATGACTGGAAAAGGCGCGAGCCCCCCAAAACCTGAGGAATAAAAACTTTTCAGAGCTCAGTTATAAGCTGTAAAAACAATTTAAACCAACATGTGTATTACCTAGATGCCACCCACTAACAGTTATCTGAACACATATTTTGGTGCAATTATAGCAACAAGGATGCATTTTAGTAGTTCAGATTATCTTACAGGCAATTATAGCAACAAGGATGTAAGAAACATCATGAAGTGCAAATGAGTCTCTTGGAAAAGAAAGAACAAAGTAAAGGAAAAATGTAAGGCAGAGAATGCTGAGGCAATTTGGAAAAAAGCACTTTCATCAACACTATACCATCCCACATCAATAATGCCGAAACTCAAAAGCTCCAAACCTGTCCAACTCGCCATCACAAGTTTTCTCTACGTTGGTGGGGTACGTTTAGATAGTGGTAAGACATTGCATGTTCGGCTGTCAATTGAAAAAAGTTATTACGAAATCAAGTACAACTACAAATAAAGTACATATGTTCGACCACATAATTACCTTGACCATACAACATAACACTTGTTGAAGCCACAGGCATGAAATTGGGGGACCCTACTTATTGTGTAATTACATGATTTTTTCACCACCACCCTACACCATTTCATAATGTAACTGAAACAAACAAATTGTATTCACGCATAAATGTATGGAAACAAACCAGTAGAAGTTGTGAATATGTCAGCGGTGCCTGCATGTAGTACGATCCTTCATGAGGTATTTGCACAAGCGGTTCAACTTGTCCTAGGTTGCTTGGGCCTGCCATTGGTCTCCTTCCCTTCGCTACATTTGGACGGGACTGTGGAACACACAAATAACAAAATTAATTAACACTCTAAACACTTTCTGACCAAACAAAAGTAATTGGAAAAATACCTTTGTTGTACCGAACTTCAATTCCAAAGGGCTTTCCTTTCGAAGTTTCCTGGGTGCACCTTTTCTCTTAGAGCATTTTGGATCTTGTATACTTCCGAGGCTAGTATTATGCTGTGATGCTCCCTCAATTGATCCTGTTTGACCAGCCGGTGGAGAAACATTATTACTTCTAGAATATGACATCGTCGTTCGCACTGTTTGTTTTTTGTGATCTATCCACTCCATCATATCACGGCTCTCCTCGTCGTCATTTGCAATCATGTTCGAAAGCGACGCAAATGATTGACACAATTTGTCGTATCTCAACTAGGCAGGACTGCTACTCAAACCGTCATAGTTCACCGCGACCCTAGTATGAGCTCTATTTACATCTCTTCTCCATCTTCGTAATATGTAGGTGTCAGGTAAGGAAGTGACATTATTACGGAGAAGTACAACGATCACATGCCTATATATTATTCCATGAAACTCGAAAAGGTGACAACTACATACAATTTCACATTTTTGTACCTGAAATGTGACGAAAGACTTGCTTTTCTTTGTATGATTGTCAAGTACAACATCCTCTAGGACCTCATACGTCATCCCTAAATAACCCTCCAACGAAGATATGAGATCGTAATACATCTTCCCAATAAAATCATTTTGAAGTTCCTTGAATTTCAAAATGGTGTACACTTGTTGAAACTGCTTCTCGAGCTCATACTTAGTTCCATATGGCACCATTTGTGAGAAAGACTTAAAATCTGCTTGGAACTCTTTCTCTACCTTATTTCGCAAAGCTCCCTCGTATTGTTCAATAAATTGTTTCAACGGTGTCTTCAAGTGCACATACCCATCGAATAACGCGTTCATACTCTCACTGCGCTGCGTTGTTGACATTTTCGCCCAAAAGCTGGTCTTTAAATAACAAGGTACCCAACGGGCTCTATTCGTGTACATCCCAGACAACCAGTCATCGATGTGCAAGTTATATGTATCTATCATCGCACTCCATCCTTCTTCAAATTCTTCAACATTGTTAGTATCATACACCAGTACGTGTATGGTAGAGAAGATCTTACCCTTTTCATCATGGTATCCAAACTTCTCTGACAACTTTTTCAATACATGCCACAAACACCATCTATGTTTCGTGTTTGGGAACATGATCTCTATTGCATTCTGCATGGCCATGTCCTGATCGGTAATAATACCGAGGGGTGTGTGCCCGTGCATGCACTGAAGCCAAGACTTGAAAAACTACACAAATGTTTCTGTATTTTCATTCAACACCAAACCACAACTGAGAAGTGTTGATTGTCCATGATGATTAACTCCAACAAAAGGTACAAAGGGCATGTCATATATATTAGTTAAATATGTAGTATCAAATGTTATCACATCCCCAAACTCTTTATACGCTTGCCTACTCCTATTATCTGCCCAAAAACTATTCTTCAACCGCGACTCCTCATCTAAATCCATACTAAAGAAAAAACCTTAACACCTTGCTTGCATGTTCGAAAAGTAGGACCTGTATTGCTGCGGCATCACCTTCTCCAAGTCTTAACCGCTTCACTTGTTTTACATAATTTTGACAATCCTTTTCGATGCAAGTCATATTCTCGTATTCCCCTACTTCTACTACTGCTAAGTTGTAGCTTTTATGCAACGAAATCTCTGCCATATCGTTCACTTCAAGCCGTCGTTTCACCTGAGCACTCAATTCTCGGTTGCAACGATACAACCTAGACTTTGAAGGGCTGATTTTATGATTGTGAATGAGATTAACAGTATTAATTTTTCGTACTCCACATGCATCTGCAAAAGCAGTTAGTCTGGCTTTACAACCTGTTTGAATGGTAGCTTCCGGCTTCAAAGAACCACTTGTGTTACTATTTCTTCGGCCTTCACGGCTATATGTAAAGACAACATATCTCACAATTCTGTCATTATCCTTTTGTGAATTTCTTTTCCTAACCGAAAAGCCTACGTTGTATGCATATCTTTTGTAAAAATCAAACAACTCTTTTTCACCATTGAACTTGATACCCACCTCGGTTACGATCACACCATCTACTCCTACAATTCCATCATCCACGAAATCCACAATTTCGAAAATCTTGTCGTTATCTGTTTCTAATAGGTTATCAACATCCACCTCTTCCGAAATTTCTTTCCTTATGATAACAAATCAAGGGTAAATTTTAATAATAATAATATTCATGAAAATAATAAAATGAGGGAACAAAAACTGTCTGCATATAATGCTCAATCCCGCTACATATATGCACCTCACTATACCGTACTTTTCAGTCATGTCCATAAAGAATTCCATTTCCAAGCTCCTAATCAAAACATGATATACTATAAGTTGATTAAGAGAGTCAAAAGAAGAACATTTTAAAAGTGAGACTGAGGTACTCAACATTTTAAAAGTTAGATTTTTCCACAATTCAATCCATTCAATGTTGATCACAGTACATTCATCAAGAAAGAATTGAGTTTATAAAATATATGAATCTTGTATATCGTACGTTTAAAACATTATTGCGCAGTAGAATTTGAATTGTGTTGAGTTTATTTTTTATGTAACAGGGATGGATTCTATAGCATCTGGGAATTCATTCAATCACCATGAAGGCATATGTTTATTAAAATATAAAAATAAAAATTCTAAAGGATTTACAGTTCAAACAACAATCTTTATGCTTGCCTTGATTTCTTCCATCATATTTAGATTTGTAACTAACAAGTTTCAATCCCTACATGCAAAAAAAATAGGCGACTATTGAATGGATCTATATGATCATAAAGGAAAAAATGCTGGTCATTGCATTTTCAGGCATATTTTCCTATCAATAGAGAAATTTGTACTAACATCAAGAATAAGTAGCAAGTTTCCGTGTTACAAAATTTCTAGATTAATTATGAACCTCACTATGGAAGCAAAGAAAATCACCTTCCAAATTTATATTCTTCATACTTATACACTCTCAGTGCTCACACCGGTTAAAAATAGTGAACCATTTAATTTTGAAGCTAGCACACTCAAAAACTGAAACAACCGAATCAAGTAGCCTTTATTTTAGTCAGGATAAACTCGAATACTATTTATCTTTGATGTTACCATTCACATATTTCCCCAATAATCACATTTCAGGTGGGAAATACCAAGCGAGGAAAATGAATGCACGGTTGGATAAATTTCAGATGAGGAAGGGAATCACCTTTATCCGACATCTCTTCGAGTGTTCTGGCTTCTTCTTTGCTCTGAAAATGAGCGCATAAATTTTTGGTTATTATGTATGTCTGATTTTTGTTCTACCCGAAAGTTCTGTCTGTTTCCAGAATGAAGATGCCGCTCGATCGTGTACAGTAGAACAATCACAGCTGAGAGACCCTTTTTCCCGGGTCTTGAGAGATTTCTTTTCCTGCTATATTGTGGGCAAATAGGAATGGAAGGGTTATTTTCTCTTCAATTTGTATGACCCGGTTGTATTTTATACCTGACCCAAAAGTGTGGTCATATGATGGTCCAATAATTTTGAATTCAACTTCCTTTCCAGTTCAGCGCGTACACCTCCGTGTAAATGGTCATGTACAAGAAGCTTTTTTGATTTGTTAGAACGCTAACATCCGATTCCAAATTGAATTTTGCTATTTGTACCTTTGGCTTTACACTTTGACGTGGAACGCAAGTGTAAAAATTCAAAAAAAAAAAAAAAAAATTAGAAAACAAACCAAAATGTAACTAGATCTCAAAAGGGGTGACCTAATTCGAATCCGAGAAAACAGAACAAATAATACTCGGTAATCCAAATTTTGAAATCAATTTGTCATCTTCGTTGCCCTCAAGTTTCTCTTAGTTCCGATGTTGAAACCGCTGTACTGCCCATCCTAAATTCTATCACCAATTCCGGTGGGCAATATCCAAACGCGATATATTTGATGCCACAAAGCTGAAACTTATTGGATGAAGAAGCGACACGGATTCACTCCAAAAGCAAACAATAAGCCGGAATATTCACTTGTTCGATAAAGATGGCTGACAAAGGTATTTTCCATCATCATTTTGATGTGAAATTGGTGAATATTATTTCAGCTGTGAACATGCTAAAAATCTATGAACCCGTTGTGAATATGCTAAAAATCTGTAAACCCATTCGTAATCCACGTTTGATGGAAAAAAAATTCACGGCCACCATTTTGTTTATTAAATTAGCTTCGAGGTTGATATACAATGATAAAAGGATTGGTGGGCTTTGTTGGAGATGTAAAATACTGGCCTTGTGTTAGATTGAATGAGTATCTTTTATCAATTCAACATTGGTTTTAACTTTAGTTTTGATTTGTTTTTGCAGGGAAAGGAATTTCGAAAGAGGTGGACGATAATATTTTGTTAGAATTTGATAACAAGAACATTTTGGACAGCATGAACTTAGTGGATCATGGAATTGTTCGGACAAATGGTGTAATTGTGCTTGAGATGAGAATGAAGTTCAGCAATAAAAGGAAATGTATGATTTTTATAAAGATATGCGTACGAAGTATGATTCCTAGTTAGGAAAAGAAATTTGCAAAAGAGTTGTGAGATATGTTGTGCTCACGTGTAGTTGTGAAGGTCGAAAAAATAGTAATATAAGCGATTCTTTGAAACTGCAACCTACCATTTAGATAGGTTGTTGTTCGTCTCCCTTTAGACATCAAAGCACTTCAAAGAGCCATTTTTTACACTAGGAACATCGTCGTTTGTTCTGGCAATCTGCAAAAAAGTGCCCATTCTCTCTACAGTTAGGACAGAATTCAAAGTTCTTTATGGCATTCTAACAAGCAAACAAACCACAGATTACACTACATTACACAACAACCGCACAACACTATAAATTCGAAAAAATCGCAAAACTTAAGACTCCATTAGTTTTCTTTTCACCACAAATACAATACAAGGTTCTTTAGACCAAATATATCATATTTACATAACATTTGATGGAGAATCCATTGAAGCAATGGCATTGAATTTGGACAAGCTTGTTGCACGTGATGAAGGTTTTCTATTACAGCTTCAATGAATTAACAACTGCTCGATTGAGTGAAGGTGGAATCCCAAACATGAAGACGATTGATAAATTAAGCACCGATGGATTCCTCTCGTAGAGATGGATGAATCCAGATTCAACGATAGCCGAAGCTTTCTTCTATCGCCTCTGAAGGAATTTACAATTTGGGGGTAAAATGAAAATGATACGGGTTCCTTTCCTTTCATTTGGCCTAGTTCAAACTTTTTCACCTCCTTTCTTTTAAAATTTTTTTAATATGGCCATGTCACGTTGTCAACAAATGGGTAACCCAAAATGTAACACATAGTGCAATTGTTATTCTAATGACAGTGTCTAAATCTCCACTTGAACTTTTTCCCTCTACAAACTTCCTACAGACAATCCAAGTGTACGTATACTCCTCTGTCAAGATATATTTACATTACTTGGTTTAAACATATTGGCATAAATATAGATTGCGAAAAAAATATTCAATCATTTTTTGTTAAAATTTACTAAAATTCTTCTCTTTTTTTTTCCTTTTTTTTTTTTTTTTTTTTTTTTTTTTTTTTTTTTTTTTTGGGTTATACCAAGAGCTAATTACCAAAAAGGTACTAAAGTCGTTTTTAAGAATAACAATGGACTTTGCTTTCCCAATAGCAATCCGGGCTTGGCCCGATAAGAAAAAAAGCCCCATTCCATAAACCCTAGACCAAAATCATCTCCCATATAAAAACCTACTCTTGAAATCATTTCAGTTTTCAACCTCATCTCGTCTCGTACAGATCGATCGAGAGGAGAAAAATGGTGTCGCTGAAACTACAGAAGCGGCTCGCCGCTAGCGTCCTTAAGTGCGGCAAGGGCAAAGTGTGGCTTGACCCCAATGAAGTCGACGAACTTTCCAGAGCCAATTCCCGTACGTATATGTAGAGAATGGAAGTGATTTATTGTCGTTCGATTTTGTGTTTATATGGTTTGTTGAGTTGACTTTATTTGCATTCTTTCAGAAAGATTTGATTTTATCTTTTTGAGGATTTGGAGAAGTAATTTGGTCTATACGTTGTTTTGTTATCTGTCTTGAGCTTCTCATCAATTTCATTTCTAGAAAGTTTTGTTGAGTTGATTTTATTTATATTGAGATGCTAACCTTTTCGATTCCTTGGCTATGTTGTTTTCTGGTGCTATTTTTATAATTCGTTAATATTTAATTATTCTTGTTGAGGCTTTAGATAAGTAAATCTGGGAAAATGAGCTGGTCCATGTGTTGTTTTTGCTTCTGTCTATGAGCTACACAGGAGTTTCTCTGCCCGGCAATTGTTCAAACATTTCAGTCTCGCACTATATCAAGCTGTAGATTGGCTCTTTTTTAATTAAATCTGTATATTCAACCTTGACTATCTCTGTAGCTTTCGTTTTGTTAAAACATACTATTAACCAGATAGAGGATATTGGAGAAACTAGAAATATGGGAAACGGGGTATTGATTGCTGGTGTTTCTGTCCGGCTTTTTAATGGTCCTAAACCCCCTTAGTGTCACAAGAGAGTTTTTTTTAGACAAGACAACCAATTGTTGAAACTCCAACCTGTATGAGAATGCTGGACACACAACTACTTTCCATATACTTGACTATATTTTCTTTCTCCCGACTATTACAATTTTTCTAAGGTGATTTAGAATCTATATTCGGCATGAACAAATACCGGCTTTTTCCTATTGCTGCGATTTGCAACAGTATTAAGTATTTGTTACTGAATCTTTTGGAATAAAATTCAGGTCAAAATATCAGGAAGCTGGTCAAGGATGGTTTCATCATTAGGAAGCCAACCAAGATTCACTCCCGATCTCGTGCTCGCCGAATGAAGGAGGCAAAGAGAAAGGGCCGTCACTCTGGATATGGTACTTTCTTCTAATTGTGGAATGAATAAATCGTGTGCAGTCAGCTAATTGTTGATTGCATTAAAGTTGGTGAAATATTAATGTTTTTGCTAACCGAATGAACTTTCCCATTATATTATTATATTATGAATTTTGTTGATAAGTTCACTTCTTACCAATTGAAAACAGAGGGATTCTTCTTACTGATATTTTTAATGGATATATGATGCTTTGTTTTATATGTGAAAATTAAATTAAGAATCTGTACCTTCTTTTTGCCAGAGACTAGGTAAATGCAAATGCCAGATGCGATATTGTCTCATTATGAGACTTAACTTTGTTGGGACTTAGTCATACTGATATTCGAAAATTAACTTAGTGCATCAAAGTTGTGATTAAGTGACCCCTTTCATGGTGTATTCTTTGCCTTTTATCTTATTTATTTGTTGAAAAGAGAAGTTGGATGCCTGATATCTAAGATGTTTTCTGAATTATTTTAGGTAAGCGCAAGGGTACTAGGGAGGCAAGGCTGCCAACTAAAGTTCTTTGGATGAGGAGAATGAGAGTGCTGAGGCGCTTGCTTCGCAAGTACAGGGAGTCAAAGAAGATCGACAAGCACATGTATCATGACATGTACATGAAGGTAAAGGGTAATGTTTTCAAAAATAAGCGTGTTTTGATGGAGAGCATCCACAAGTCTAAGGCTGAGAAGGCCAGAGAAAAGACCTTGTCTGACCAATTCGAGGCTAAGAGAGCAAAGAACAAGGCTAGCAGGGAAAGAAAGTTTGCTAGGAGGGAGGAGCGCCTTGCTCAGGTGATTAAGTGCATTCACTTCGTAGGTTTTTGTCCAACTGTATCCATGCTGACAATTATATGCAGAAATTTTTAGCGTTGATATACTAACTAAGGAATTCAAAATATACAATTTTTCATGAAATCTAAAAAATGACAAACTTCTTGGCCTTGTGCCTAGCTTTTATTTATGAGTTGTCACTATCTTGATGAAGATTTTAGGCTTTATAAATAATTGGATTTTTTTCTCTGTTTTCTATTTCAGGGACCGGGAGAGAAAGTAGCACCACCAGCAGCTGCAGCCCCTGCTCCTCCATCCCAGGCTGCTCAGTAAGTGACCTAAAATCATTTGTTTCAACTTTTTTCATTAGTTCTTGAAAATATATTTTTAACTCGTACTCTGGCTACACAGGGGAACCAAGAAGGCAAAGAAGTGAACTTTTTGACTCTCATTTTTAAGGATTGGCGGATTCGTATTTAACTTTATCCATTTTTGTTTTTTTTTTCCTTTGTTATTGACACAGTTCCAAGTATTCAGACTTCTGTACTAAATATTTTCTTATAACAAAAAATTAGCTGTTTCCAGTTAATAGACTATTGAGAAATCATATAACCGTGTTTCATTTTATGTTCTGTCATACAACGATTTTGACATCCTCTTGAGATGAATGTCTCGAGTATTAGATTTCGTGCATCTATATTCCGTATTCAATTTGTCTATGTTGGCTGATTCTGATAATTGTTGACGTGGAGTCCCACTTGAACATGAGGACCAAAGGAACTTGAAGTAAGGTCCAAAGTAATAGTGTTCGGAGTAGATTTCTAGACTTGGTCCCGGATGTCAAAGGCTGATGCACATCAACCAATTATAACTTTTGGAAGAACTAGTCGTACCATCCTTGAATTGGCAGACATTGGCGATGTCAGAAGTACGGCTTAAATGAATGGTTCTTTAACACTTTGGTCTTTACAGCAACGCAGGCTTAGATGAATAGTTTCGTAACACTTTAGGAACTTGAAGTAAGGTCCAAAGTAATAGTGTTCGGAGTAGATTTCTAGACTTGGTCCCGGATGTCAAAGGCTGATGCACATCCACCAATTATAACTTTTGGAAGAACTAGTCGTACCATCCTTAAATTGGCAGACATTGGCGATGTCAGAAGTACGGCTTAAATGAATGGTTCTTTAACACTTTGGTCTTTACAGCAACGCAGGCTTAGATGAATAGTTTCGTAACACTTCGGGTCTTTATCGTTGCTAGTCGTCTTGTTGTGGCCCTTTGAACAGAATATTGGTGAAGCATAAAATGCATTCTGGTCTTGGGTACAAAAACTAATTTGCTTCTTAACTTGAACAAGCGAAATGAGAATAAAGAGTTTTTGAAAGGGAAAAATGCATAATTATCATAGCTTCAAGATACACTTTCAAATTTAAGAAAATACAATTTTGTGACCTATACGATTGTAGCCTATAATCAAATAGGAAACGGTCAAAATGACACATTTTAGATCACATTCTTGTATTCACAACACATTTAATAGGTCACAAATTACTTCACAATTGCTTACATTTCACACCGTAATCGTTGTTTCTGCCGCCTTCGATCCACAATCACTCACCATGACCCAATGCAGCACCACTTGCACCACCTCCAAATCACCACTACCACCATATGCAATCTTACAATTTTCGTTGCTAGAGCCACTGTAACAGTCCAGAGAACTTCCATACAAACCACAGAAATTGCAAAGATTCCCCCCAACAAACTCTCCAAACCCGCCACTGCTAAACCTCGAACTATACCACTTCAATAGCTACACCAAGAGAAGTTGAATGGAGTCAGCGGCAAGTGACTACGAGCATGCTATTAAAGCTTTCTTACAAACCGCTCTCAGAAAGCATTCATAACCTCAGGTGAAGCTTAGCATGTTATTGAAGCTGTCATTTAAGGTGTATGCACGGCAAAGAGATGCATAAAGAGAACTAGGAAAAGAACTGTCAAGTTCCAGTAGGAAAAGTTACGATCCAAAACTATTGACATCCCGAAACATTGTACAATTATGCATAGAGCCCCTGATAACTTAATGTCTGCAGTTGACACAAAATAAGAAGTATTAAGGAATCGTTAAACAAACAAAGATGGGAGAGAAACAGCTTAACTCAACCTTCGAATTTAGTGTAGTATGTAGCTGTTTCATGTTTAGGTATCAATCTTGAATTAATTTACATTGCAGACACAATGTGCATTACCGATACATAAGACAAGCCAAAACAGAGAATCGCAAGACTTTAAATTTCTAGCTTAAGAATTAGATAGAACGTTTTTCTCTGCAGGAAACCTACAAATAGTATCCCCATAAGAGGCTTACAGTAGGAAAAGTGTCATTTGAAGATTGCGATCTGTTGATGTGGTCGTTACGAGCAATTACCCAATTATAATATTGTCTTGGAGGTAGTACAAACCCATCGACAATCATCCACTCTGCAGGATCAAACCCTGCCTTTCCATTGATAATTTGCTAACCATAACAAGGTATATTTAGAAAAAAGAGGGGTGCATGTGCATGTAATTTTCTTCTTTCAAAACCATCCATAATGAACTGATATGAAATGCTTAAATAAATGAGTTTAGAAATAAAATTACATATTCTAAAACTGCACAAAATCATCCTTCATAATGGAATACCGTCCATGTTCATGAATGGACACAATTCAGTTGATATGATGCATAATTCAGTCTCTTGATATTGATCATTCAACATGGACAGTTGGGCCACTTCATGATCCTGCAGCAAAAAAAGTACACAACTCAAGATTTGAATTCCCTCCACCTCTCCAACTTCTGGTCCTTACTACTATAAGGGAGGCTGTAGTGAAGAAGTGAAGACAAAAAATCTCTACACTGTTTCTCGTGTCCATATATCAATAATATAGCATATGGGCACAAATAATTAGTAGACTCTCATTAGAAAGCTAGCCCCAACAAAAAGACATTGGATATAAATTAGTTCTGAGTGGAACCATAGGTAAGAGCTTCAGCGCTTTGATCACCTTATTTGGAATGTAATTGAAAAGCAATAACAGTAGAAATTCCGTTATCCAAAAATTGAAAGAAAAAGAAAAAGAGATCAAAGAATTGGCCTTGATTTTTTTCTTGACCACTGCATTTATCAAAGAAAGCTGCCTATTTTCAGTACTACAAAAAATTCTCAAAGTTCCTTCGGTCATTTACAATTTAGAAACCATGCACGTAGTCAAATACCTTTCCAACAACACAACAAAGAAGCTACTTCAGATAATAACATGACATCCAATATTCGACTATTACATACGTCAGGAACCACCAAAAAATTTAATATTCTTGACAAGAAAATTTCATAAATTTTCAGCAAAACAGACAATAAAGTATACCAATTGTGAGTGTTAAAGTAAAAAATGAGTGAGACTACATACATAGCAACAGAACCTGGAGAAAAATAAAGTTAAGAGAGTTACCTCTCAATGTGATAAATTCATTCAGATGTAGAGCAAAGCCTGAAAGACTCAGTCGTACAACTATCCAATATGACAGTAATAGCAATACTCAAATTCTCCTTTTTTCTCCCTTGACCCTTTTAGAGAAGCGTTTTTTAGGACCTAACTGAACTTCACGGAGCATTTGTGTCCACAGTTCTTCAAATTGGTTATGAAACCCTTCTTGAAACCAATCCCGAATTTCTGAAAACAATTCTGAAGGATCGTCATTCCACAACTTCTTTAGCATGGCACAACTGTCGACAATTCTTCCCCTTGTACTTAATTTATTTAACAGATTGCCAACTCGTTTAAGACCTGATGCTTCCGGCTTCAAAATGCTAGCTGGTGAGGCTGCCATGAACTTTCGGACAGCTTTTAGGCATGGCAAAACCTGTCCTTCAAGTAATGAACAAGCAAACACAGCCACCCGAATTGCGTCTTCTTTGATGGGCAAACCATGAAGAGGGAGTGGCCATAGATGAGGGCGAAAAGTTGGAGCGACCCACGAGAAAACTTGGTCAGCTACAGGGTCATAATATGGTTTCGGATCTGAAAGGGGGGCAGAAAAGATACACGATGATCGAGCGTATTTAACCAGCCAATTTGATTTCACACTTGTTGCTCCATGAATATATGGCCTTTTTGTATATAATAATTCACTGTAGACTAGAAATTCAGGTGGAGATTTAGAAACAGAAGAGCGACGATGGAGGAATACTGTTTCTTTGACCATGCAAGCTTGATATCTCGCTGCATTAACTTTTCTATCTCCTTCTGACAGCCCCCAAGCTCCTTTAATGCGTTTAGCAACCCTATCAGCCCAGCCAGCACAGATAGCCTGCCCCAAAATCTCCTCCTCATTCAGTAGAAGAGGATGTTTATCGAAAGTAACCCTCCAAGAACTTTCTACATCCTGCATAATCCCATGAGTCCAAGAGAATTCTCGTTGGAAATCACTACAATTGGAGCTAAACACTAGTTGAAGAAGCTGCTTTCTCAACTTGGACATTTCTTCCATTGTCTTGTAGTGCAATCCATTGTCAGTACAGAATTCTACCGGGTTCTCAGAGAGCTCAAAGCATTGCAGAGCATAAGCTATGGTCAAAGCATCACTGGTGGGGTTACAAAATTTAGCACGAGATAATTTAGCAGTTTCTTTAAGTTTCTTTTTCCTCAACTTTTCTTCCTCGTCTGGAATTTTCTCACTCCAATCTTGCTTCATGTCATCTGTGTCATCGTGGCTTGCTTCAAACAGCATAATGAAAGGATTTGACAAGCTCAAAGCTGCAGCTGCTGCAACAGCATAGCCCAGTACTAGATTTGCTCGGGCATAATCTTTCACCTCACGCATGATTTGAATAACCGTAAGAAGCATTCTGGAGTGGCGAGGACTCATTGGATAGCGTGCCATTGCCTTCCCTAGTGGTGTCAACCTTCCTTCATTATCAAGTGCCTCAAGAGCCTTTAGACAAAGCTCTGCTTCATCAAACGAACTGTCCTCCGGAGGGGTTGGAAATGGGAAATTCTTAACCTGAGATTGGAGTAAAATATGAAGTTTATGGAACATGTATACTGTATGAAATAGAGCAGAAGCAAATAAACAAAACAAACAGCAGAAAATGGTGCCTATATTTTCCATAGCACAGAAAAGAAAATGAAATTGAAAGACAAATAATATAAGGCAATCCAAAAAAACTTGCCTTGCCAATATGCATGGATTTCATGAGAAGAACAACACCATCAACTGGTACTTTCAATATTTCAGCACATGAGAATTCAAGAAAAATGTCATTGAAGACTGCAGAGGAATAGAGGCGATAACAATGTCCAGGCCCAGTTCTTCCAGCTCTTCCAGCACGTTGAGCAGCAGAAGCCTTACTTATCCACTGTATCTCATATGTTTCCATTCCATTAGAGGAGTCGTAATTCTTGACCTTCTCTCTTCCAGTGTCAACAACGTACTTTATCCCAGGGATAGTCAAAGAGGTTTCAGCCACATTAGTGGCAACAACTACTAGGCGCTCTCCTTCCTTGACCTCTTCAAAAACACGAAGCTGCGCTGATGCAGGAAGCATTGCATAAAGGGGCAGGATCCGCATTGGACCAGCACAAAGACACTTACCTTCCCTGTTTTGCTGTCCCAAGATGGAACTGGTTTGCTTTGAGGTTCCTTCAGGATTAACAGGAACCTCAGAAACAGGGTTAGGTGTTTTCTTGCCTGCCAATGCTTCAAAAGATGCCTTCAATGAAGCAAGGCTTCCTTCATCCCCCAAAACATCTGCAAGATTGCTATCAGACTCCAGAGATGTTGGTTTCAACACATCACCCTCATCACTGTAGAATTCAAGATCACTGTCATCCCCGGAATCATAAGACACATCAGACTCTACTTCAGATAGATCTCCATGATCCTCAGTATGAGAGCCAAAACGATTCATAATGTCATGACCAGTGTTTCCTTGAAGTTCGAATGCCTCACTAATATCCTTAATATCATTTTCTTCCAGAGGTTTTTCTTCGGAAACTAAAGACGATTCTTCATTTACTTCCAATGCACTTTTAACTATTTCCTGAGAAGCATTTCTCAGTTTCTTACACAAGTACTCCACCTCCCTCTGCCCAGTCACAAAAACAAGAATTCCTCCGGGTGGCAATCTCTTGTGAATTGATAATACTTTCTTATAGGCTTGGCCAACGTAATCTATGATCTCTGTCCTCTTGGAGAAGTGCATAGTAACTGGATACTGTCTAGTCGGGACTTCTATTACTGGTGGAGGATTATGAAATATTTTTTTGTTAGACACAAAGTCTTCAACACACAGGGTAGCACTCATCAGCACAAGTTTCAAGGGATAGATCCTCTTCTCAGAGTTAATAATTTCCCCAGCAAGAATCCTCTTTTGCTGCATCTCATATTCCCACTGTCATAAAACACGAGAAATTGAAAAGAACAGTAAACAGTAATAACCACCCAGATTTTAAACCTTTCTGATATCTTTTCAAAACATATATAACCAATAGTAAAAGGGCATGCTATAACTAAAAGAGGTTCCAGGAGATACTTGGCGCTCACGTATAACTCGAGAAAGCATCCCGATAAGTATATCCGTATTCAGGCTCCTCTCATGAGCTTCATCCAAAATTATGATGGAGTAGCGTCTCAACCAAAAATCATTCTGCAAAAAGAAAACTAACAGTTAGCAAACAAAATCGGTCATGGCAAATAGAGGCAAAGAATCCCAGGAAAGAAATTATTACAACTAGAGTACAGAAAAGTGAGCAGCAAAATATATCTGCGAAACAGTCCCAGCAGGAAATCAGAACAACTAAATGGAGGAATAAACCAATAAGAATAAAAATAAAATAGCAGCTATCAAATTATCGCTTTTTAATTCCAACTCGACAAAGAAGTTCAAAAATTCTCCATTCTCAAGAATGTAGAGTTATAATGGGTACGAAACCAATAGAGGGAAAGAGAAGAAAGTTTTAAAACCAATATTAGATTGTAGCTCCTCTTCAGCATAGCATATCACAGCTTGTTATTTTCAATGCCCATGCCTAATGTGCTAAGGAATGCAATGGCAAATAGTTGGTGGATAATATAGAAGCAACCGGTGTGATAACGCTGTTGTGATTCTGAGAGCTTGTTAACAGCTTTATCATTACGTTACACAGAATTGCCGGAAACTTTTTCCCAAAGAAAAGATGCTAACAATAAAGAAACATTTTTTTCCCAAACAAGGTCATTCACATGTGCAGCAGAAGAGGCAAAGAATGAAGGCAAAACCTGAACTTCTCGAAGCAAGATTCCGTCAGTCATAAACTTGATGGAGCAATTCTCTCCAATCCTTCTGTCATGCCTAACTTGAAAGCCTACCTCCTTACCCAAACGAAGACCAAGCTCATACGCCACTCGCTTGGCTGTTGCAAGTACAGCGACTCGTCGGGGTTGGGTCACACCAATAACACCGCCTCGAACATCACAAAGGCTTGAACCAAAGCCAGTCTCGTAAAGGAACTGAAATATGATAATAAAATGCAAGAATAAGACTTTGCTCCAAACAGAATGTTGTGTGAAAGAGAGAAGAAACATAAAGAAAAATAGCTAACCTGGGGGACCTGTGTGGTCTTACCACAACCAGTCTCACCACATATGATAACACTATTATTCTCATTAATAGCTTCCATTATTTCCTGTTCCATCATTACTATTGGAAGATTCCTTCTGTTGCTCTCGACCTCCTTTGATCTTGATACGTGCACTACAGTTGGGGCACTAGTAGTTCTCAGTGGAGTACGGATCCCCTGGTTCATTATATTGCTGAGATTTACATTTGGACTTCCATCCACTGGAGCCTGTTCCAAGTGCTCAGCATGAGTTGCTTAAAATATTTTATAGGCAGACACAGTTATCTTAAAACGCGTTAATTAGAATGAAGTTGTCAGAGTATAAACTCTTTTGAGATTCAAAATAAAATATTGTCAAAAGAACTGATTGATCAAAAAAATTCACCATACAGTATGGGAGTATACCAATGACACTGCTGGTTCTTCACTAGGAGGAAATGTACATTTGGAATTTTCTGGCTGTTCTGGTATTAATGACTTATTAGTTTCACTATTTACATCCTCGCCAGTCAAAGCAGCATCTTCGCCAAGAGTAGCAGGTTCATTCCTAGAAACTAGTTCTTCAGAAGATTTTAGTGGGGCAGGCATGTGATTCTGGAGCTCTCTTTCTGATAAAAATGGTTGCGGAGAATTGTTATCATTGTTTACTTTTGACTTGTTATCGTCTGGATGCAATTCAACATCACCAGACGCATCATCACTGGTCCTTTTCTTGAAAGGTCGATAATCATCCAATTCTAAACCTGCTCTAGCAAACTGCATTTGCCTCCTACGTTTTTCGCGGACAGTTTCAACCTATCAATATTAAGCCACTTCATAAATTATGGTATAGGAATTCCTTTTTGTTTTTAAACAACAATATTGATCATCATGACGGTGACACAAACCTGACCCAAGTTCCGTGAAGACCACATAAGAGAATGCACATCATCTTGAATCTTGTATTTCCTGAATGTAAATAATCCAAATCCCATTATCAAGACTAAAATGAAGTTAAACACACACACAAGAATCCATGAAAGACAACATTAGCGGCATTCATACTCCAATTCCTCGATGCTTTTTGACAAAAGTATCTCCTTTTCCTTCTCCTCCTACACGTTAGAAAATTATATCATTAAACCTTCAAAGCCCAGATAGGGAGAAATCGTTTGCAATATGCATAGAGACACCAAGTAAAATATTTACACACCTCGAGTTTCTTTAACTTTCTTTTCTGGGATTTGCTCAACTTAGGCTCATTATTTATCCTGAGCTTTTCGGACACCTAATAATCAATTAACAGATATTAAATTGTCAGATTAAATATAATCCAATTGAGAAAGTAATTCAGGGAGAAAATATTTATCAATTTAGTATGCATATACCTGCTTATTTTTGTTCTTTTTATTCTTTTTCTTGCCTGGCAACATGATTGCATTGCTGCCATTATCTTCCAAACTATCATAAATTGCAAATTCACAGAGACCCAACCGCCATAATTAACCATAGAGACAACTACAACGAAGTTTGTCCTTGAGAATTTCAATTTCAATTATTTACCTCAATAACCCTGTTCCATCGTTCAAGTCAGTTGAAGAGTCCATTTTTACGTGCTCCATCTAGTCTAGAAAAGGAATGAAGTGCCGGTCCAGTGACTGTCAAGGCCTGAGACGAAGTCCGTAAATTAGGCCCCCTGACGTAAATGCAAAATTCAACAATGTATCATGCGACCCATTGCTAAATTAGGAAAAACAATAAAACAATTATATAAGCCAACAAGGCTTCAAACATTTTCAATCTTTTTAATAACAAATTAGGACAAGTCATTGCTTACCTAAGAACTAGAATTTCAACGAAAACGGTGGAGTTACACCCTCGAGAATTCCACCGTCACAACTCACGAGCTTGAAACAAAAATTTAACATCAATCACTAATACAAATATGAACATGATCATCAAACTTAGGGAAATAACAATTGCACAAGCACACATTTAATTAAACTTAGGGAAATAACACATTTAATAAGAACTAATCACCAATTCACCATTTAAACAGTGTCATCAACAAAATAAATTAATTCAAATTAGTATACTAGTTGTAAATACTGAAGTTATCTTTTCTTGAGCTCATTGACATAATAATATCTCAAGTTCTCAAACATGTATTCTCACACCTTATCTATCAAACTATGTCATTGAAATTAACTATAAACTATTTTACACATTACTTGAGATCTGAGAGTTGTTCATTCCAAACTTGTACAATAAATTATATATTGATCAATTGATCAATAATCATTAAATATATTATATTTGTAGCATTTTTAGGTCCTTGACAACTCGACTACATCCTAGATAAGTAGTTAACAATTAACTCATTAACACGGAACTGCAGAAGCTTCTCTGAGCTCTCTCCAATCAGAGTATACCCCACGGCCCACATAGAATAGAAAAGACCATTTATTAATTAAAATCAAGCCATCAAAATTATAATAAGTAAATGGTAAAAGAGTTGAATACTACAGGCAAACAGCAATCATGTAGATGTAATCAAATAAAAAACTCAAACGGAATTAATAATGTAATAGATACTATACTAATAGAGTAAAAGGCTAATAGGCACAGCCAACTGCCGTATGCCAAGAGGGGCATACTGCTGAAGCTGGAAGTCGAAACCTACATTGGGATTTGGGAGTTTAGCTATCTGGGTAGTGGGACTCTAGCTCCAGCGAAGCCAACTAGCCAAGCCGCGAAGAGGAAATATGGGATTCTGGAAGGAGAAGTCGAGAGAGACGGAGATGAGCGTTTGGGGAGATTTCAATTTGGGATTTGGGAATTTTGGGTAAATAGACAATGGATTATGGATTTATAAGTTGGGTCGTCCATTTCGGTAAATGGATTAAGGATAAGGGAATTGGATTTGGGCTTGAGAGTTTGGGTTGCCATTGTTCAAATAAAAAAAGGGCGGACATTCTCCATTCCCAATCTTCACATACACACCACACAAATTAGCACCGGAAATAAATGACAGACATTCTCCATTCCCCACCACCAATGGCTTCACCTTTCAATACCTTAGTTACACTTTCAACTCTATATTGTATTTGTGGGACATAGCAGTTGCAGAAAATGACATTCTACCCAGGCCCAGCACAGTACCCAGAATTGAAGAAATTCTTCAATGCAAAAAGAGAAGAAGGAATACATAGAAATCTGATTTTAATTTTTATACCGGCAGGCAGTGGTGTGGCGCGGCAGACGGCTGAGACTTGAGAGAGAAGAAAGAAGACGGCGTCGCCAAGCAGTCAAGGTACGGGTGGGTAGGTTTTACTTTTGCCTTTCTCTGGATTGTGGTTCTTCGCCTCTCTCGCAAACCGGGACAAAGGGCAGGTAATGGGAGGACGAGAAAGAATTAGGAAGGCCTCACCTGCCTCGACCCAAAACCGCCTCTGGAATGAAACGAGTCCTGTAACAAAAATTACGTTATATTTTAGTCTCAAATTTTAAAGCAGTCAAGGTACGGGTGGGTAGGTTTTACTTTTGCCTTTCTCTGGATTGTGGTTCTTCGCCTCTCTCGCAAACCGGGACAATGGGCAGGTAATGGGAGGACGAGAAAGAATTAGGAAGGCCTCACCTGCCTCGACCCAAAACCGCCTCTGGAATGAAACGAGTCCTGTAACAAAAATTACGTTATATTTTAGTATCAAAATTTGAACAAATTCAAAGGTGTAAAAGGGCAACAAATTCTAGAACAGGTTTTAGTTATTAAAAAATTTCATATTCACCAAAAAAAAAAAAAAGGATTTTTCAGAAGACAAGCTGAGATTGGAGGCGACGGTGGCATATGAACGATACTGGACAATCCTCACGAGGACTCCTTTTAGAGTTTTTAGTTTGCTGACCGACCGCTCCGACACAAATTTACCTATTAACTTTTGGAAGATGGAAGCAAAACCTTCAATATTAGAATTTGCCAAATTGGGCTTTATTCTCTGCCCAGGTTAAATTTTGGGCCAAATTAGGGGCAATGACAATGAGCCCAATATGGAGAATACCCATAAAGTAGCTCGAGGAGAAGAGTGTCAATGAAAACGAGTGATGAGAAGCATAACGAGAACATTGTAGTCCATTGAACTTATCAAGTCTATGTGTTGATTCAATTAAAAAAATTGATTAAAATTCAAATCAAAATAAACAATGAATTCATTATGATGACTCAAGAGTTCTAATATCCGAACTCGACCTTGGTGGCCCGACCTCACCTCCTCATTCATTGCCCACCTATGAGGTTGGACCTCATGTTTGTGTCGGCTCTCGGTACTTGTATTGGGCCGTGTGTCCAACGTAAATTCCAGGTAAGTAACATCCTATTCTAACTGCAATTCGTGAGGATTCTTATCCTAACCGTTTAACTTACTCTCACTTTGATTCAAACTCAAATGAAATACTTTGAATAAAACTTAAATATCTTGTCCAATGAGAAAAAAGACTACAAGTAGCCGAATTACTCTATAACTCTACCACCAACACCTATAAATACAGGGTCAATGCTCAATATTCAGATACGCTTTTCATTATTTCTAATTCATTACCTTACCCCCATTAAGTTCTCTGTATAACTTAAGCATTGGAGGGATAACGAGAACATATTTCGTTGCCTTTGTTTTTGGTATTAGAAGGTCATGTTCATTCACAACCTTCAAAACTCGACGTTCCAACCTTCAATTCGAGATCCATTAGATACAATTTTTGGTAACATCACATTACATATACTTTTATCAAAATCTATTAAAAATCTAATTTTGATTTAAATAGGGAGTACGCTATTTTGTTATTTTCACTGTGTCATGTTCAATGTTCACTCCAAATATTTGCACTTACTGCTTTATTTCTTTTTCGAAGCAATATGTGTACTCAAAAGCGCGTGGTAAGTAGATTAAAAAATTAGTTGGTATACTAATGCACTGTTTTGATGGTTTTCCATTCAACTTCTTTTTTCTTTTTTCTTTTTTATTATAAACAGATATTTAAGTAGATTAAAAAATTAGTTGGCATGCTAGTGTACTGTTTTGATGGTTTGCCATTCAATTTTTTTGTTTTTCTAAATAAATATTTCAATTATAATATTTAAACTCAATTGACAAAATCAAAGAATTCCATTTTAGTAATAGATTGGTTAAGATATTCAAGTCAATTAATTTTTATATAAATAAGTTTCATAAAATAAAAATCTGACTTAGCTGTGAGTTTACTCAATCATCCAGAAAGAGAACCTTTTCATGACAAAATAGGCTAATATAGCGTTCCCCTAAATTTTTGTTATACCAAAAAAAATGTAAAATTTAAAGCTTCGAGACAACGTTAAAAAGTAGTTTCCAATTGCAACTATAATTTGACAATGTACTTCGGTTACAAAATTGAGGGAGGTTTTCGTGCTGTTACACCAACAAAGCCAAAGCCAAACAAAAAGAATTGCTCAGAATATTTGTTTATCCTATGCAACTTTATTTAGGATTAATTTCTTGAAACTAAAAAGTTAACCAAATCTGATTCGATTAGTCGGAGGGACCAATCATACTCTCTGGGACAACAAGCTTATCAAATTCTTCAGAAGTGAGCACTCCAAGTTTCAAAGCAGCTTCCTGTACAATCAGAATTTTTTGTCAATTTTGTATGCACAAATGAATTTTCAGATTTACAGTGTTGTTTAATCTATTTAAAAAACATGGCATTGACGCAGATAGACGATGAATGAAATTCATCGTGATGCAGGGATAAAGCAGTTAGCAACGGACCGTAGAGTGTTTGAAAAAAAATTCATATAGTCGAACTGCTTACTTTTGGTATTTTTGTTGCATCAGCTATAATCGAGCATGTTTAGCTAAGCTTAAAAGGTTTACTTCCAAATAAGTTTCGGTATAAGCAAGTTTGTTTTTTATTGATCAATTGAAAATAAGTTATTTATTTTGATAGTAAGGCAAGCATCACTTCTGCTTAATAAGAAAAAAGTAACTTGTTGAAATGTGTTTGGAAATAAAGAGTTGTTTTTAAGTTAAGCTACTCATAAAAGAGGCATGATCCAAACAGTGCAGCGTGCAACTATAAGAAGAGGTCTAAACAACCAAAGAAGGATAGGAGACTCCACTAATAGGAGGTTGAATCTCACCCTCAAAGTACAACCCTCCTTGTGGGCGGTCTTGGCAACTGATGCAGCATTGTCATAGCCAATTTTCTGGAACAACAGAAGCATTAACTTAAAATAAGTACAGTCCAGTTACGGGAAGATATACAGCTAGAGAATGCATAACAAAACCTTACCGGGTTTAGAGATGTGACAAGCATGAGTGACTGCAAGATTATACAAAACGACGTAATATCAATCATCTCAGGGTGTTTCAACGGGTAAATGAAAGGATATTTCACATTCCATATTGACTAACCTCATGTAATAGTTTAGATATTCTTTCTTTATTAGCTTGAATTCCCCTCACACAATTCTTCTCGAAAGAAGCTGATGCATCCCCAATCAATCTCAATGACTGTGATCAGCAAAATGAAAAATTACTGATTGAAAGTGGTTCCCTTGGAGCAAAAAATCATATGAACACCCAGAGAGAGTGGGAATTTCATAGTGCCATAGCAAAATGTTTTTCAATATGAAAAAAGTTAACTATGAGCAATATCTGAACTATATCATGCTGAAGCAATAACGTTCAGTAGAAAAAGACCCAAGTCAAGGGCAAAGGTGTGGAGGTTAAAAGACATTACACCAAGCAATAAGTGCCCTCCAAATTTATCAAATCTTTAGTGCATAGTCAACATAGTTCCAATAATAGAATCAGGTTCCAGATTGAACCATATAAACCACAAATTTTACCATCCAAATGTTATCTGTAGTTCATGCAGAAGAATTCACTAGGGTGACTATCAGAAAGAACCTTTAAGATCAAAACTGCACTCTCTACTCTGAAATGTTAATGCAAAAATAAATGCTGGAACATACATGTAAAAGATTGCTGGCAATCATAGGTTTAAATACATTCAGCTCAAAATGGCCATTTGATCCCCCCACAGTAACAGCTACATGATTTCCCATAACCTGGAAGGCGAGAAGATAATTCATTAAATTGACATAGTTACTAAGAAGACTGTAAAAATATCCAATAGAATTTGTGAATGACTTGTCAATATTTATCCTAGCTGCTATTACCTGAGCACAGACCATTGTGAGAGCCTCACACTGCGTAGGGTTCACCTTTCCCTGAATCAACGGGGTCACATAGACAAGATTATTTGAGAAAACTTGCAGTTAGTTTTAGTCATAATTTGCTGTACAAATTTTTTTCGAATAAATGAAATCTACAACTAGATTACCGGCATGATACTGCTGCCAGGTTCATTTTCAGGAAGAATGAGTTCTCCTAGACCGCACCGTGGACCACTGGATAAAGATGACAATGTGAGAACACCCAGAATGACGGGAGAAAACAGTGAGCAATATGTCTAAATAACCAAACCTTCCTAAGAAACGTATGTCATTTGCCACCTTCATGAGAGAGGCAGCAATTGTGTTCAAGGCTCCACTGGTTTCAACAAATGCATCATGTGCAGCCTATCATTATCAGAAAACACAAAAAGAAATTTTTTTTATTGTAATTAAGTTTTACATATAATTTATTTCCAAAGGTTGGGCAGAGACTTGTAAGTAAAAACAGAAGAAAAGCTTCAGGAATGATGAGACTACCAGTGCTTCAAATTTATTTTCAGCTGTTACAAATGGTAAATTAGTCTCCTCTGCTACTGCTGCAGCAATCTTTACATCAAACCTGAAAAAGTCAGTTGTCTACATAAGAAATACAAGTGTAATACTACACAGTCAAAATTTTTTAACACGAAGAGGAAACAGTAACAAGGATTTCTCGCAAAAAATCCACATGTAGTGACTTGTAACATGCAATAAATTTAATTTACAACTAAAATACTGCAATGCTTACCCTTTCTTTGTGTTTAATCCGGTCCCAACAGCAGTGCCACCTTGAGCAAGCTGCTCATAAAATATATCTAACCTCTCAGAACAGTAGGCAGAAAGGAAAAAGAAGGTTGATATTAGGAGGAGAAGGATGTATTGAAAAGAGGGAAACCTGATACATGCGAGGAAGGGTACACGAGACACGATCAATTCCATATTTCACCTGAAACATTAGAAATATTTATGTAACCATCAAATGTAATCATTCTAGCAACCTTCACAAATCCACTGAAACTTCATTTTACAATGACAACAAATCTTGTAAAGGTATGGGGAAAAAATCTTACTTGTGTAGTGTAGCCACTAAATTCTTGTCCAAGGGTCAAAGGTGTTGCATCTTGAGTGTGTGTACGACCAATTTTAACAATATCTTTGAATTCAACTGACTGGAAAAAAATATGAAACAGACTAAGTGATAAATGCAGTACTGATTAACATAGAAATGGTAAACATAACAACCACAACAATGGCAATACCAAATAGTGTATGTTTATGAAAGAACATTGAGACAACTACATAATAAATTATACCCTATGGAAGAACATCGAGACAAATACATAATAAACTATACATTTCTATAAAAACTAGATTTAATAAACAGATTAAAAAAAATGAATAACAAGCTCCATCCAACATTAATAGTGTTATCATATCCCTATTCAAAGAAGGTGTTTATAAATGGAAATGTCTTTATGATGATTCATTGACTGGCCAAGCTTATACCCAGAAAAAACAATAATAGAGAAGCATCACTACAATTCCAGCCACCTTTATGGGGCTTAATCTGATGCAGTCAGAATCAATTATCTTGACATTCCACCCTTCAATATATGGGATACTGATCCAGCTATACAGCAATAACATGGATCCTTACCATATTGATTCACAAAATCAATTATCCCTGATCCTTATCAAAAGCTTGACGATTGCCCAGCCAACAAAAAATAATATGAAATGAATTAAATCAAACCTTAAACAACCAAAAGGTAAACGCTTTGAAGAACTAGGAAAATATAGTGGTTCCTCACCTAAGGCCCAGCAAATCAATTGCTAGTTTCAAAACATAAGTAAACACTGGTATGGGTGGTCTAAGTTTTTTAGCCAATAAGTTCATTTTAACGCTTGATAAATGACAAAGGTTTTTTGTCCTTCATCACTTTGGAGGCATGAACAAGAACTTTAATGAACTTTCCAGTAAGTACAAATCTAAATTTATTAACATTATTGCTCTACAAACACTTCATCGCCCAAAACAACATGAATAGCCATAGTCAAGTTGCCAGGTGAATATCTTGGAAGCATAAACAAAATTATAAGCATGGCAAAATATATAGGAACTATAATGCAAGTATTTAGAACTGTAATTCTTAGAATACCCAAATAAAACAAACAAAGAGATACAACCTAGGCCAAAGTCCAAACTTATGAAAGGTTAAAAAACTCAAATTGCTGGCATTCATGATTGTGTCTAATCAACCTTCTCAGATCAATAACTCGATGGCTGAAATTAATACATCTCATGCTAGAACGTTCTTTATGTGCAAACAAATAAAGATGAAGAGAAACAGCTTAACTCAACCTTTGAATTTAGCGTAGTATGCAACTGTTTCACGTTAGGTATCAATCTTGAGTTGATTTCCATTGCAGCTGCAATGTGCATCACCTTTACATAAGACAAGCCAAAACAGAAAACGGCGAGACTTTACTTTCTAGCTTAATAATTAGAGAGAATGGTTTTCTCTGCAAGAAACCAAAAAATAGTATTCCCATAAGAGGCTTACAGTAGGAAAAGTGTCATTTGAAGATTGCGATCTGTTGACATGGTCATTTGGATGCACAAACTTTTCACCGCGCTCGTGGCCGAGGATTTCAGCAGCTCTATTTGCAATAACCTGTGAAAAAACCACTGTTGAGACAGAGGTCTCAAGAAAGAACTTTAAAGGTTTCAAGAAAGAACACTGTGCTTAATTAAATATACCGGCACCATAATTAATTTAAGTAGATGTTTTTTTTATCAAATTGAATGTTAGTGCAACAGAAATCGCCACAATATGGCTACAAAATGGAAAAGGAAAGGGGGTGTATTAAAATAATCTAGAACATGGACACAGCAACAGACAAAAAAATCAACTTATTTTATATTTCTATTGCCTCAGACTTCATAACTTGCAAATACCTCATTGGCATTCATGTTACTTTGAGTGCCACTACCAGTTTGCCAAACCACCAGTGGAAAATGATCGTTTAACTTTCCCTCGGCGACTTCTTGGGCAGCCTGCATAATTGCTTTCCCGATGGATGGATCAAGGCCATATTCCACGTTCACCTTCAAGTAAGACAATAATATGCATAATATTAAACATTAAAAGAACCTTAAACGTGAACTACTAACCAGAAACATTATAAGAGTTAAGCTACACTACATTATTCTAACAAGACATCACGCTAGATGGGGAAAATTATTCATTATGAAATCTATAGATCTTATCTTTTTCATCAATTTGTATGTGCTTGCATAGACAAGTTTCCAAATCAGAAATGAGAAACAAAATGATGATGCAATCTATGCCAAATGAGAATACTAAGTTAACTCATTATCAACCTTTGCAGCGCACTTTTTAAGAATCCCAAATGCACGTATAATTGGTTCAGGCATTCGTTCACGCTCGCCTCCAATATCAAAATTTTGCAACGATCGTTGTGTTTGAGCACCCCATAATCTGAATGAATTAAATAGAAAATATGAGCAAAGAGGAGAACTATCAGAAAGGATTAGAATAACCACGATAGAACACGATTAAGAAATATTCTCAGAAGTCAGCACACTTAAAAATTCTTCACGGATAAATTGAATTACAGTGCTTCATGTAGCAAGAATGACAACAAACTAAACAAATTATCCTCGTGGGGAAAATAAGACCACGGCAGAAAAGGTCTCATAAGGTCCGTCTACATAGCTTTGTTTCACAATCAAAATATGACATTAATTTACTATGTTTAACGGTGGGCTATAAACCCTCTTCGTGCTCTGTATTTGTTTGTTTATAGTAGTCACAGCAGTTCGTTAGTTCTTTGTTCATCACTCAAAATAATGGGAAATGCCGGTGACTAGTTGCGCTAGTACAAACCTTTCGACAACCATCCACTAGCTGCAGGATCAAATCCTGCCTTTCCATTGATAATTTACTAATCATAATACAGTATATTTAGAATACTGGAGTAAGAAAGCACCAGAAAAGTAATTAATTAAAAATGACAAGTCAGGATTTTAATCAAGAACAAAAACACAAACCTAGAAACAAAATCCTATGATACTAGAAACACAACGTCCAGTTTCATAAAACTTGATAAAATAAAATAAAACAAAGGGATTACGGACTTGTCGGAGGGAACACGAATTGGACCAAATGTATCTCTTTCTTCCCTGTAGGAAGTCGTGTGCAATCTGAAGCTTGTTGTATAGCGCAGTGACTCCGCCAAAAACGACTTCGCGGTCATCGATCCACTAGACAGTCGACGAGATGCTACGAAAATTGCCATTACTGATATCAATGGAGGCCGCCGGAGATTGGGAATGAGCGCGCACAGGTCAGTTGCTACAATGAAAAATGAATTGGAGCCGTAAATCTAAGTTTGATTTGATGGAAAAAACCTTTTTGACGTCAAAAGTGTGGAATTTTCATTGGTCACTGGTCAGCTTAACAATATTGGCAAGCCATTCAATGTCGAAATGGCCCGGGGCCGCTGTTTGTGGATCGGGTTTAGCCCAATATGGGAAAGAAGTCGGACTTGCTGACAAAGACTGAGTGAAAAAATCGTCAAGGGCTGTGATACTTGGACAGGTCGTGACAGGGCCTATGTGACGCCCTCTATTGGAGGGGTGTCGGTGGAATTTTCCAATTGTTAAATTGTATTTGAATTAAAAGTATTAATATTTTAACCCACCAATGTTTGTCGTTTGGTTTGAATATCTCAGCAATGAATTTGCTAAATGTTGCTAATGTGGTTTGTTACTTGAACTCTGTATTTTTGTTTTTCTCTTTAAGCTTGGGTTTAGAATTTGATAATGTATTGCAATATTTATGTTTAAAACACTCCTTCTTAAGCTTGAGTAGAGAAGTTTAGATTAATTTATTTGAAACACATTACTTTAATGATAATTAAAAAAGGGAGTCGTTATTTCCATTTATCATTCTTATATATATATATATAACACTTTAAATTCTGGTCTTATTAAAATTTTAAAAAAGTATTATATTTATCCACATTGCATTTCGATATTATACCTCCGTTTGGTTCTCATTCTTTGGCCATAAAAATGAAAAATATGACAGTTATCCATCACATGGAGTTACCATATTTGACTTTCTATCTCTTGTGGAGATTTCGTAACGACTATATTTTTTATTCTCATTTTTACAAAAATGGATATCAAAAGGGACCTATGTATTATGATTAGAGATATTCGACTTATCTAAATCTATGAGCCTAAGTATCCACTGACCAAAACTAGCAATGGGATCAATGTAAATGATAATATGCATTAGATTATGAAATCCCCTATTGCAAATTCCTAACACTTTTTTATTAGTCTAAGATTAAATGTTTCATCTTTTTTCCTCTAAAAAGGTAAACGCGGGATTTCGTTAGCTTAAGTCACCCATAAAATAATGGGATACAATCAATTTAATGGAATAAACACCTATCTAATGTTCCAAAAGAAATCAATTTTGCAGGCCAGATTTAAAAATCATTCTAGATAATTCGTTAGTGGAATAAAAAGAATTAGGAGAAAAAAGACCCACAGAAAATGAATGGAAAGACTGCAAGTTTTGAAGAATAAATGACTTTTTAGTTAGATGCATGGAATTGATTAAGCATTTTATTCGAATAAATATCAAACTATAATGGATGGTTCTAAATTTGTTCGAATAAATATTTCCATCTATGTGAATAAAATGGCAAGAACCACAGTCGATCTCTCTATGCAACTCAACATTATTAAGCAAATTAACCACATTCGACACAATACTAAAATCACCACATAAAATATTTTTTCAGGAGTAAAGAATCACATTGCACATCCGAGAGCTGAAGATCAATAGCCCAAGTAAAACGCATTCGTACAGTATGGCCATGGCTCCCTGCCAAGGCCATTGAACCATACCCTCTTGGTAATGACTGCTCCAATATCGAAAGAGGCTTTACCCATCACCACCTAAACATCAGTGTTTAGTACAAGCCCAATACTAGTGGGCCACCACCTCCCCAAGGTATCTTCTTCGACATCGTTGCGGTCTAAAGATCTTTCGTGCGTTTAATGGATTTGACAGTTCTACAACGTATGCTTTCACTCTTTTCGAGTGACAAGCCTCCTAGTACATAGGATGGTCACTTTTCAGTTCATTTAAGGTCATCACATACTTGGAACAACTAATTGACATCACGCATTCAACAAACATTACCTCTTCCCTTCTACCACATAAGCTCACATTATTTTTAAAAGGTAATGAAATTTTATATTTTAATATTGTATTTCCTCTTCAACTTGGATCCCTCTGATTCATCTCCCTCCCACACCGAATATCTTCTCGTCCTGGATTTATTTTGAGCGTCAGAGTGTTTATGACCGCCTCCTTCATTGTTGGAGAAGAGGTCATGTGCATTGATGCTTGGTCCAACTGTGCATTATACTTAACACATGGACGAAAGTGAAGTCGAAATTTGTTGACCACGTGTTTTTCCAGAATTTCGAGATCAACAGATAAACAATATAAAATAACGAGCCAATGTCGAAAATCTTCGAACATTGTACTTTTCTTGAATAGTCATTAGGCCACAATGGGAAGCTTTGCTTCGGTCACGGTAAAAGTTACAAAAAAATGATAGATCTTAAAAAATAGAAATATTATATCTTATATATATACTCATTTTCGTGTAAACATAAGTGAACAAGTAAGTGGTCAAGAACCAGAAATGGTGAAGAACTGTTTCAACTTTCATGTAAAAGAATAAGAATGGGGATAAAATCAAGTGCAGGAAGTCTTACATTCGGTAGGTGGGGTTGATCGTTCAATCCATTTCCACAAAGTGGGGACGAATCACAACTGTTAAATATTGTGAGTTAATTGTTTCAATAGTCACTGAATTTAGGTTCATATTTTCGACTGCTCATTGAATTTTAAGATATCGAGTTTTGGTCACTGAATTTAAGTCTATATTTTCGATTGCTCACTAAAATTTAAAATGTCAAGTTTTGGTCACTAAACTTTAAAAAATGTTGTACATTACTTACTGAATTTGGTCCATATCTTCAATTTCTAGTGAGTAACATACAATATTTTTCAAACTTAAGAGGCCAAAACTCGATATTTTAAACTTTAGTCAACAATCGAAAATATGAACCTAAGTTCAGAGACCAAATCTCGACATGTTAAGCTTCAATGATCAATCGAAAACATAGATATAAGTTCAATGACCATTGGAACAATTAACTCTAAATAACTCTGATCATGCCTCAATTGAAGTTTGTCCAATCCTGTAATTTCTCTAAACGAAAAAATCACATGCTGGTGTTTCTCTTAATTGGTTGTCTTTTGTTTCTAATTATAGGTAATATCCATGTTATTTATGTATTATTTGTGATTATTTTTAAATTATATAAATATATACTGTTGACTCTTTATAAATAAATAGTAGTATGGAAAATTTATGTGTTCATTCTCAAGTGAGTAACAACTAACAACAACTAATATAAATCTCGAATACTTTTTGTCGTGAAGAACTGGCTGTGTAACTAAAGTAGAAGATTGAAAATCCACTTTCTAAATGTATGATAGCCAGGGGACAACTTGTGCAATGTTTTCTTTATCAGCTAGAACTATGCCTGTCCGTCGTTTTCATTTTGTGTGTCGGCAATGCTCATTAGAAGACAAATTAGCGGAAATTAACATTGATTAATGCCTAATTACAGCAATATTTCGTATTAATCAATTGATAATTAAGTAAGGATTTTTTAATCAATAGATGGGCTTACATGTGTAAATAATTGTGTGTTAAATTATAGGCTATCGAATTCGATTGAGCTCAATTAAAGCGAGCTAATAAGACTTCGATTTTGGGCTTTAATGTATCAAATTAAAGTGTGGGTTTACATATGTGTAGAGACCGGACCCAAGTACTAATTCTATAATGGGCCGAAAATGTCAAAAAGCGTCGCTATATAAATATGTTATGGTCCCTAGATCACACGCACGTATTATTCATTCTCTACTGCATCCCATCACAAAGAGAAAAAGGAGATTGCGTGTAGATTTGGAAGACTATACCGCAAAATTCATTATTGCATTAACCATATCTGATTCAGGTACGCTTCCGATTTAATTCTTGTATTTCTTGATGATTTAACATAAAAGATTCGGTGATTTAAAATATTAAATTATCCAATAAGTGGTATCAGAGTCTCTTCATGTTGAATCATTGAGAATTGAATAATTTAATTTGATTCTTGCAATATTTTATAAAGTTTTCAGATTTGATAATTTAGAATTTATATTTTGTTAAATTTGAAAACTATTGCGGCATAATTTTCGTAATTCGGATTAATGGTTGAGAAAATTCAGATTTGGAATTTCGGATTTTGGATTCAGATATCTGTACAGTTCTTAAAAAAAAAAATTGAATTTCGTCTGCCGCCACTGCTGCAGCGTGCGCAGCTCAAAATTGCGGTGCCGACGGGCGCCACGAGGAGAAGAAGAAATTTTCTTCTAGGTTTTTTTTTCAGTTTCTGTGTTTAGGGGGCGGGGCCTCACTTGTAAATTAGATAAGTTGAGGCCCTTGGTTGCAATTAGGGTTAGGGTTATAAAATTAAGGTTTCAATCCCTAACCTTTAAGTTATATTAAGATTTGGGCCTTTAAGTTTCGAATTTAATAATTCAGTCCCTAAGGTTTAAAATTAATTAATTCAAGGCCATTAAAGTTCTGAATTTTGTAATTAAAGCCCTCAAAATTTAATTATTAATTCAAACTGACCCCTAACGTTTCAAATTTTTAAAATTTGATCCCTGAAGTCAAATTTTGGTACTAAGGACTCTTTTAAGAGATATAATATTCGAAAGTTGGTTAATTGAAGCAACATATTGCCAAAGCAACCTCTCTTGTGGAAATTGACTAACTTAGAATATTAAAAGGTGTTTGTGCATGG
>NC_036248.1:30111648-30165041 GCF_002742605.1 Olea europaea var. sylvestris | reverse complement strand
TTGATCCTCTAAAGTATTGAATTAATTAATTATGGTCCCTAAAGTTTCAAGTTTATTAATTTCAACCCCTAAAGTTTGGAATTGATTGATTTTTGCCCCCTCAAAGTTTTGAATTATTAATCCTAAGACCCCTAAAGTTTAAAACTAATCAAAATATGCAAAATTGAACACGTTGTTTTATCGTCAATGTTTGATCACTACGCCAAGAGTACCGCTTACAAGTCAATATCTCTGTCCAAAGACTAGATATTGATGTTGTGCTTGGTATCTTGTGATGGGCCATACCACTATTTGAGATTATTATTATTTGCATATTAAAGATATTCATGTGAGTTATTCATAATAAATGTTCTCTAATTCAGTTTCAGGTTCTGCTGCTAATATCTCTGCTAGCATCAATTCAATTCCAATGTTAAATGGCACAAATTTCAAGGCCTTGCAAAGAGACGGTAATGATTGTTCTCGGAGTCATGGACTTAGACCTTGCTTTACGGGTCGATCAACTTGCTGCACTTACTGATAAGAGTACATCTGATGACAAGAGTGAGATGGAAAAGTGGGAACGATCGAACCCCATAAGTTTAAGGTCATGAAACGTGCTATTCCAGAAGCATTCCGGGGCACTATGTCCGATAAGGTGACTACGGCTAAGGGTTTCCTTGAGGATCTTGAGAAAAGATTTGCCAAGAATGAAAAGGCTGAAACAAGTACACTTTTGGCAAACCTTGTCTCAATGAGGTATAAAGGGAAATGAAACGTTCGGGAGTACATTGTGGAAATGTCACACATTGCTTCAAAACTAAAGGCACTCAAGTTGGATTTATCTGAAGACTTATTGGTGCACTTGGTTCTGATATTCCTTCCGGCACATTTCAGTCAATTCAAGGTGAGCTACAACTGTCAAAAGGACTCATGGTCCCTTAATGAGCTCATCTCACACTGTGTCCAGGAAGAGGAAAGACTGAAGCATGAGAAGACAGAAAGTGCTCATTTAGCCACCATCTCTAGGGACAAAAGGAACAAGAAAAGGAAAATTAATAAGGAAGCTGCGAGTACGGCACCGCAAAAGAAACAGCATAAGGAACCAACTGAAGGTGGTTATTTCTTCTGTGGAGCTGCAGGTCATAAGAAGAAGAATTGCACCAATTACCATGCATGGCGTGTAAAGAAAGGTATTCTTCTTCATTTGGTTTGTTCTGAGGTTAATTTAACTTCGGTACCTAAACATACATGGTGGATAGATTCTGGTGCAACAACTCACATCAGTATGTCTATGCAGGGTTGCCTGAGTTGCCGAAAATAAGTGATGGTGAAAGATACATCTATGCTGGCGACAACAAAAGAATAGAAGTAGAGGCAATAGGAAAATTTAGATTATTGTTAAAGATTGGATTTTATTTGCATCTTGTTGAGACATTTATTGTACCGTTTTTTAGGCAAAATTTGATTTCTATTTCTGTTTTGGACAAATTTGGTTATACTTGTTCATTCGGAAATGGAAAATTTAGTTTGTTTCATGATTCAAAATTGGTTGGTTTCGGTTCTTTGTCAGGTTACGATAATCTTTATTCAATTGATACAATTGCTTCTTATAATGAAACCTTGCATGTAAGTACTCGAGGTATAAAGCGAAAATTAAACGGCGAGAATTCTGCCTCGTTGTGACACCAGAGATTATGTCACATCTCCAAAAGGAGAATTGAGAGACTTGTGTCTGACGGGATTCTCGACCCTCTTGACTTCACAGATTATGATTTGTGTGTCAACTGTATAAAGGAAAAACAAACCAATAAAAGGAGATTTCAAGCCAATAGGACTTCAGACGTCTTAGAACTTATACATACGGATATTTGTGGACCATTCCCTACGGATTCTTGGAATGGTCAACGATATTTTATAACGTTCATAGACGACTTTTCAAGATATGGCTACGTATATCTCATTCATGAAAAATCACAGTCACTGGATGTGTTCAAAAACTATAAAGCTGAAGTTGAAAACCAACTCGGCAAAAGGATTAAAAGCGTTAGATCTGACCGTGGGGGGTGAATACTATGGTAGATATGACGGTTCAGGTGAACAACGTCCATGACCATTTGCTAAACTCCTAGAGGAATGCGGTATCGTCCCACAATACACTATGTCGGGTTCGCCCACTATGAATGGTGTTGCTGAGAGACGAAACAGAACGCTTAAGGACATGGTAAGGAATATGATCAGTCATTCTACCTTATCAGAATCTCTCTGGGGTGAAGCATTAAAGACCACAGCTTATATACTCAACAGAGTTCTAACTAAGGCCACTGATAAGACCTCATATGAGCTTTGGACGGGCAAGAAGCCTAGTTTGAAGCATATACATATTTGGGGGTGTCTAGCTGAGGCAAGGTCCTATAAGCCAAATGAAAAGAAACTGGACGCAATGACCATCAGTTGCTATTTTATTGAATATTCTGAAAGGTCCAGGGGTTACAAATTTTATGATCCCACTACTAAGGTAATTTTTGAGACAGGAAATGCTCGGTTCTTTGAGGATGTTGAGTTTGCGGGGGGAGAAAGGGTTACAGGCTTTGTTTTTTAGGAGGAATATGTTGAAATTCCTCCAATTGCCACTGACAATTATTAGGTTTCTCTCCCTGATATTGTTCAAGAAGTAACTCTGGATCAAGACAATGTCATACCCCCTCTCAAGATCAACAAATTGTTCCAGAAGAACAAACTCTACAACTTCAAGAACCAATGCCATTAAGAAGATCCACTAGAGAGAGGAGAAGTGCGGTTTCAAATGATTACATCGTATTTCTCCAAGAACATGAAGTTGACATTGGAATGGTGGAAGATGATCCGATCAACTTCCGTCAAGCCATGGAAAGTTCTAACTCTCAAAAGTGGCTCGATGCTATGAATGAAGAGATAAAGTCCATGAAGGACAATGACGTATGGGACCTCGTTCCATTGCCTAAAGGTGCGAAATCCATTGGTTGCAAATGGATATTTAAGACTAAGAGGGATTCGAAAGGTGATGTAGAGAGGTATAAGGCTCGTCTTGTCACAAAGGACTTTACACAGAAAGAAGGCATCGATTATAAAGAGACTTTCTCTCCGATTTCTTCGAAAGACTCTTTCAGAACAATAATGGCATTGGTAGCGCATTTCGATCTTGAGTTGCATCAGATGGATGTTAAGACAGTGTTTCTCAATGGTGACATTGATGAAACAATTTACATGGTACAACCAGAAAACTTTGTATCGGATGATTCACAGCAAATGGTTTGTAAATTAACGAAATCCATCTATAGACTCAAACAGGCGTCTCGTCAATGGTATTACAAGTTTCATCAAGTGATCATCTCATTTGGTTTTGAGATGAATTTGGTCGATGATTGTTTATACCACAAGTTCAGTGGGAGCAAGTATATTTTTCTGGTTTTATATGTCGATGACATATTGCTTGCCAGCAACGATATACGAAACCAAGAGATTTTTAGCAAAGAATTTTGAGATGAAAAATCTTGGTGACGCCTCTTTTGTATTAGGAATTCAAATACACCAGGATCATTCTCGGGGCATTCTTGGATTATCATAAAAGAGCTATATCGAAAAGATACTTAAAAGATATAGCATGCAAGATTGTAAACTAGGAGACACCCATATGGCTAAAGGAGACAAGTTTAGCTTAAGTCAGTATCCTAAAAATGACTTGGAAATTAAAGAAATGCAGAAGATTCCTTATTCCTCAGTTATAGGGAGTCTGATGTATGCTCAGGTTTGTACGCGTACATTGTTGGGATGCTAGGGAAATATTTAAGTAACCCGGGAATGGATCATTGGAAAGCAGTCAAACGGGTCATGCGATTTTACAGAGAACAAAAGATTACATGCTTACATACAGGAGATCGGATCAGTTAGAGATCGTCGGTTATTCTGATTCTGATTTCGCGGGATGCTAAGATAGTAGGAGATCCACTTCATGCTATATTTACTTGCTTGCTGAAGGTGCTATTTCTTGGAAGAGTGCTAAGCAGACACTCATAGCTACTTCCACCATGGCAGCAGAGTTTATAGCGTGTTATGATGCATCAAATCATGGAATATGGCTGCGTAATTTTGTCACTAGGCTGCATATTGTGGACAATATAGAAAGACCACTTAAGATATTTTGTGATAATAAATCAGCAATGCTGTATTCTAATAACAACAGGAGCTCGACGAAGTCAAAACATATAGAGATCAAGTTCCTGGCTGTTAAAGAAAGAGTTCGCAGTGGACAGGTGTCAATAGAGCATATTGGGACAAACTCCATGGTTGCGGATCCGCTTACTAAGGGATTGATACCTAAGGTCTTTCGTGAGCACACTGCTCATATGGGTGTAATGTCTCTTGAGGATACCTAATTTCAATGGGAGTTTGTATTTTTGCTTTTCATATTGGACACATGTACTGTTGTTTTGAATACGGTTTAAAGTTAAAGTTATTTTCAGTTATAAAGTTATTTGGTTTATTCTCTCTGAACTTGTTTAAAATGATCTCACTAAGGTATTAAGGTGGACCAGCTGGAAATAGGCATGTTACAGATCACATTACATGTAATTTTCATGCTACGCATCCATGCTTGATCCATGTCATTCGATTATATACATGACCATTGATGGGTTTAGCTACGTGAAAGTAGCGAAAGCCGCTTTAATCCTATATTGATATGATTGATGGACAAGATTGTTTGGGGATACATTCGGTAATGATAGCAAAATTCTGAGTACTCATAAGGTTATGTTTAATGCACAATTATAAGGTGACACATATAGCCCAAGTGGGAGATTGTAAGGATTTTTTAATCAATAGATGGGCTTACATGTGTAAATAATTGTGTGTTAAATTATAGGCTATCGAATTCGATTGAGCCCAATTAAAGTGATCTAATAAGGCTTCGATTTTGGGCTTTAATGTATCAAATTAAAGTGTGGGTTTACATATGTGTAGAGACCGGGCCCAAATCCTAATTCTATGATTGGCCGAATTAGGTCAAAGAGCGTCGCTATATAAATAGGTTATGGTCCTCAGATCACACGCACGTATTATTCATTCTCGACTGCATCCCATCACGGAGAGAAAAAGGAGACCGCATGTAGATTTGGAAGACTATACCGCAAAATTCATTATTGCATTAATCATGTCTGATTCAGGTACGTTTCTCGTTTTAATTCTTGTATTTCTTGATGATTTAACATGAAAGATCCGGTGATTTAAAGCATTAAATTATCCAACAAATTATTCTTGTTTCACTTCCTGAATTGTATAATTGTCACGAGCAACAGGAATTTCATTGAGTTTTTCTCGATATGAATATATGAAGAGCTGTCATTTTCTTACTGTGTATTGTCGTTTTCACATACCATCTGAAATTTTCTATAATATTTTTCTCTCCCCCTAAGTTTATTGTACAGTCAAAAGCAATTGGGAAGAGTGGGCGTTGTAGCTTTGATCAATTATGAGTGTATTCCCTTCGAGTTATGCTGGGGAATCAGGTAGGGAACCCCTACCGAACAGACACATACATGGGTGGGGTGGGGATTTTTGCTGTCATTTTTTAATGTGGTGGGACCCACATCATGTGAGGTAAAAGATCTGTGGAAAAGGGCCTGTACATCTATCAAAACCGTTACCCTTTCCGGGCTTCTGTTATAGAAGTTCAAAAAACAAGTCATTTTTCTTCAAAATTGTGAGATTATGTTTAGAGTGTATTTGATTATATTTATTTTTTATCGAAAATATAAAATTTTCACCCTACAGATGTTTGATTGCTATTTTTTTCGATTAAAAATATTTTCTGACTTTTGAAAATATTTGTTTGGGAGTAGATTTTTATTTTCTCAAAAACAAGGGAAAAAAATATTTTCTATGTTAATCAAATGCCCTCTTATTTTTATTGTATAATGTTTGTTGATCGAATGACAGAGAAGAGAAGTCATGAAGAGGCTCGTATGTTAACTTCTTATAATTTCATCGATCAATTTTGCAATTATTTTGGTATCTTGATTGTGAATTTTTTTGCTAGGATTAATTATGAGTGATTTTCCCTTCTGGGCATCTGTTATTACTTCCAAAAGTAGGTTATTTATCTTGAAATTGGTTGGGTTAATCTTTGTTTTATCATGTAAATTTTTTTCGCAAGAAAGTACATTCTTGATTAAGGTGGTTTCTCCTATGTGATTTTTGTTTTTAATTTCTCTATATTTGTTTGATAAAACTTTATTTGGATTCTATTCTTGAATTGGATTTCATGTGGCTGCCATATTATTTTCCACATTTTCTATATGAGTTAATAATAAATTTTTTGAAGCGTTCCAATAATGGTATGTTTGTTGTATTGAATTGGATTGGATTGTGCTAGTGATAAGAGTGTAAAATACCATATTTTCCCCTCTTAACTATTGCATTCATGTGATTATATTATGCCAAAATGCACTCATTACTCTTATATTTTGGTTTAGGTTGCATTTTGGTGAAAAAGATAAAATTCGGAAGAAACAAGTGAAAAATGACCAAAGTAGAAGAGAACGAAAGTTCGGGGACTAAAGTGCAAATGATCCAAACTTGTGTCTAAGATTATGATGAAGATTCGAAAGTGTTAGAGGTCAAGTGGATGAGGAAAGAAGTCAAAGGGATGAAATAACGTCAAAGTTTGATCAATACATCAATTTCCAATCGAAAACTAACACACCAGTTTTTAGTATCATGTTGGGACCCATTTTTGACATGGAAGATGATCGAATTGGGAGATTACTTCTGAATAAAAATTGTGTCCCTTTGGGTTAGCTATCCAATGCAACTTGAATCACCTCAATTGGATATCGGGAAAGAAAGTTATGGTTAAAACACTGAGAGCTGTCTGGCAGAACCATCTCAATCGGTTTTGGTGATTTCGACATTTTTAATTCATGTAATTGAGTTTTTCATTATTAAACAATTTTAGAATCGAATTTCCATATCTTGAATATGTTTTTGACATTAGTTTAACAATTATTAGAATTTTCATAGATTCAGTCATGCTTTCTCTTTCGAATATTCGAAATACTTGTTGAATTACAATTTGAATTATTTATTGTTGAGGTTATTTTAACTTTGATCAAATCCTTCATAGATCTAGCCATGTTCCTCTTATCGAATGATTGAAATAATTGTTGAATTTTAATCTTAATATTACTTTATTGGCGAATTGATTACTGCCTTATGCTTGATGTATATGGTCGATCTTTGATCTTGTTCCAATAAAAAAAATGTGCGAATGTGTTATAGAAAATCTAGATTCTAGCAATATAATTGGAATTAAATTGGACTTTATTGTTAAATCTTCCGATTAGAGAGTTGGGAAGAAAATCTCTAATTGAGGAAAAATACATGAATTATTGATGTCGATTGATCCAATCCATTAGGGGAATTTCGACGCTTCACTTATGTCGCATATTGATACTTAATTTTTATTCCAAGTGACAAATCATTCCCACATAAAATTATGAAAACCCTAGTTTGTTTGATTTTTTGAGAAAATTTCCATCTCCCTGTGGATACGACACCCCAAAGCTGTACTACAATCACCGCGTTATACTTTGGGCGTAATCAACTAGAAAGGATTAATAAAGAGAAATGTTTTACATTATTGTAACGCTACAAGGACGCAGGGACAGAAACACAAACAAAAGGATCTTTTACAAAATTGTGCACGAAATGTGCTGATCATATATGAAAAGAAGCAACTTTTCGAATTTGTGCGCCACTTCTTTTCTCAAGCGAAACTTGCATGCTTGCCTTCTCACTTGATCGAGAAATGACTGCAAGCGATGCTAGCCTTTTTCACTAATGCTCCTTCGTACTACCTCTGTTCTCATTTTCGTGAATATGGATAACAGGGATCTATTTGGGGCTGTTTTCTGGCTCTTTAAGTGTTTTTTTTAATAACCATTTCGAAGTACATCACCCATAATTTATGCTTTTAGATACTGTTCTATAGTTTTATACTCTCTTTTGCAGTTTTGCATTTCCAAATTTTGGTTGATCACAATGTTAACAAATTCCTACATTTTGTAGCAGTTTTAGAGTTGTTCTTTTGTAGGTTGAGGAAACATTTATTTTTTCAACATAGAGTTTTCCTCTTTCTCTTTTGGACAACGAGAAAAGGGGAGAAGAGAAATAGAAATGGAAAAAATTGGAAATTCCACATTATTGGTTAAAGGATTGTCATGATTTTTTGAACCTCTCAATCACATGAGAGTAATAAACGAGACATGTGAGGCTTATGCCTCGAGGTGCGCCTCAATGTAAAGCTTCCATTAAACACCTCAATGTTAAGATTCAAGGTTACTGAGCTGTGAATGGAATGATGAGGAAGATGATACCTCAAGAATTAAATATGTCAATGATTCTCTTCAAGATGATACCTCAAGAATCAAATATTTCAATGATTCTCTTCAAGATCCTATCAATAGTAATGATACGAGAGAAAACTATGTTGTTTTTACTTCTTGTAATTGATTACAATGTTTATCTACGAATATTAATTCGAGATCTTAATATTTTTTACCATTTTCATTTATGATTTATGGTTTATTATGAGCATATTTTTATATTCTTTTGAATTATTTTATTGGATTGTGCAACATTTATTATTCAGCATAGAGACTCTTTCTCTTTTGGATGACTAGAAAAGGGGAAAAGAGAAACATAAAGGGCAAAAATGAAAATTCCATTTTAACGATTAAAAGGATGTCATGATTATTTGAACCTCACAATCAAATGGGACTATCAGTCATTATTCAAAAGAGATGTGTGAGGCTCATGCCTCGAGGTGCGCCTCAGGTGAGCTTCCATTAATCACCTCAAACCTTGCGACTTGAGTGTCTTTGTAAAGATTACACCTCAAGGCTAAGCTTCAAGGGTGTGATGAGGAAGATGATACCTCAAGAAACTAATATCTTGGTGATTTTCTTTATGATCCTATTAGTAGTATTGATATGAGACGAAGCTAGAATGCTTTTACCTCTTTGTAGTTGATTACAATTTTTAACATATTGAGTATTAATTTGAGAACTTAATATTCTCTACTATATTCATTTATGAATCTGGTTTATTATGAGCGTATTTTTGTATTCTTTTTGTAAAACTTGTTTGCATGCTTATAACCAAGTTCCAAATAGTGATACTTACTTGAAATCACAAAATCGAGGGTGAATTACTTGCCTTTGATTCGCTTGCTTTCCACACCATCTTGTACTCGCCTCTTGGTCAGAAATTCGATCACAATGGAAGGAATTTGATAGCCACGATCCAATAACCCAATTTGAGATGTTATCTTCCAAAAATCAAGTCTTCACCCTCATTTCTTTTTACCCCTTGAATAAAACCCGAATTCTTGCATGTCTCCTGGGTATTTTTCTGGAGTGGATATATACATGGAAGTTATAGATTGAGAGAGTTAATTTTTTTTGAATTCAATTTTCAACTCCTCCCTCCATATTTCATTTCCATGCAAATTGGGTTAGGTCAACCCACATGGACAACCCATTTTCTTCCAATATCTCTCACTCGCACATGATGGGTTTGACCTGATTCTAATATAATATCAATTATATTAATCTCAACGTCTCCAAGTTCATATAAGTAAATGGATCCTGCGACCAGCGAGTTAATTTAAAAGCACACAACACTATACACCTATTAGGGATATATAGCAGCTCTAAAAGAGGAATTATATTTCTTGTTATACCCTAGACATATTTTGTAACACCAGTTTGAGTATTTTTGACCCCTCAATTCATTTTAGAACATACTCTCTCAATTCATTTTAGAACATCTCAACTTTCTCATTTATATTGTATTCACAATTGTGTCACAAAACTCAAATAATTAACACAATTGTCCGACCAGTGAATACAAGTTGAGGTGTTAGTTAAATAGTATTCCTTTCCTACTTGAATCCCTTCATTTCAAGTCAGCTGCTTTCCTAGACATGTCCCATCAAACCGAATCATTCATAGTTATTGGCAACATGTTAAAGTAGCAACACTGAAATAAAATTTTGAGACACAGTCAAAAGTCATAAGGGTATATATAAGTGAGGTCAAATGTGCCCCAGAGACTCTCACAATGAAGAAGCAAGGATCAATTCTTTCATTTCTCATTGGTCGTTAAAGCACACGTGGTATGAAACATGTGTTACGATGTTTTCTCCCTTTCTTATGGCGTATGTCTAATCTTGCAAATTAAATACATCGTACAAATCATAGTTTAGATATTCCTCGATATCTAACTTGAGTTCTCCTTATATTCATTCCTTCAAGCGTTCTCAAATTGAGAACTCGATCTGGCTACTAAACGAGTTTAATGGATAGAAAAATCCATTTCGATTACTTGTTGTAATCTCATCTTGATACCTTAACAAGGCGACTGGATCATGTACACAACATGATCACTATCAAGGTCACAGGATCATGTACACAACATGATCATTTTATCTCATCTCAGCACATCTCAAAACGTCTGAGGCGATTGCTCATGAGAGTGAGTCAATCTCAACCCGTTTGACATACTTTATATGTGCATACAAATCATTTATCTCATAATCCCAATATTAGATTACGCATGAACTCAAAATTATTTATCTATGGGCATATAAAACTCAATCAAGAGTTTATCTGATATACCAAGTATCATGTTCTACAAAATTCTAGAGATTCTATATTATCAACAAATATATCTCTAGACATCTTCAGAGTATGATGATTACATATCACCATTTACGTCGATATATCAGAAAGACACTTTCTTTGCTAATATCTCTCATAGAATTACCATTAATTGTTTTGTTCCATCTTCATACTTGAGATCTTAACATATAAGATAGTTGCGTAACTATTATGGATCTCATATTCTCAACCAGTATCATTAGATGCTCAATACATCCATACCAAACAATTTTTTAGTTGCCAAGATATACATTACAACATATGTTTCTTGATACTCTATATAGCAAAAGCGCACAAGTCAGATAACTAATTATGCTCGACTAACTCTCATTCTTAGTCAATAATTGTATATCTATTCCAATCACAAATTATTCGTTTAACAACGAAATAGAATAACTGACAGCGGCACCCTTCAGGTATCACAATATATTTTCTAAAGATAATATTGATACCTACTGATTAGATCCATGTCATGACCATTGTTAGGAAAAGTATATATCATAGTACACTTCTGTCTCCTAACTCTTAATCGTACTAGATTTGGTTTTCTAGATATTTCTTTGTGCACTTATAAAATCTTTGGACATTTATGAAGTCTTATATGATCACAGTTACAATTCCACGTGAGCATTTATAGTATAAAACTCTTATGATAGAGCAAGAACATACGAAAAGTATTCTTAGCACAAATCATACAATTTGCTAAACCCCATATCTTTTGTCTAAAAAATTGACGATAATCATTTTAAAATGGTCTCTATACACTCCTTATTATGCTCAGCCAATCCAATGTCATCAATGTCAATATTAGAATTACAACCTACCATCAGACCTTTTATACAATTACAGTAATTTTCGTTCATATGACGAAATTCTTGTACAAGATTTAACCCTATTAAAAACTCGAGTATGACTGTCGAGATGATTGTATTTAACCATGCGTGTAACTGTAAAGTTACCACTATACAAAAAAGCTATTAACATGAAATCTAAAAGTTGATTCATGTTGATATCTTTAATCATTTCTCAATTAAGAATAAAAATACAGTCTCTAGGTCGATTTGATGTAATTCTAAATTTAAACATACCATCACGGTTAGTATTGATGTACAGAAGTGAATCCCATCGTTATGAAAAAATTTATCCAACTCAATACACTCACATATTCAATACATTCACATTGAATATAACCTTTTTAAAAAATGAACTTTATCTATCAGAAACTCATTAGTCTTTCACTTAACTTTCAAGAGCCTAAATGTTCTCGATAAACATAATGTCTAAATAGAACTTTCACCATATCTCAGATTAGGTCAAAATTCTATACTCCATTTATATACTTCTATTACTTTTCTCAAAATTCATGTTCTGATTTTTTGAATCAAGAATCATTGGCATCCCATCAGAACCAAAAATCATTGATATTAAATGTTTCTTAGCTCCTACTCGAAACCAAGTATCATTGAAATTAAATAGTTCTTAGATGTCTCCCACTCGGATAGATAGGTCCAACTTAGAATCAAATTACTCCCACTTGAATAAGAAGTTTGAATATTCACTTATATATTCAAAACTGATTTATCAATACATATAATATCAATTTCAACGATGTTCTACAATCTTTTCTCTCTTACTGAAAAATATGTCAAAAGTCACTTCTTTTGACTCGATATCCATCCAAAATTTCACTTAAATACCTTTTTGGATTACATGTATGTCATCGAGACACATCCAGTTCTCAATAGACTCATGTTCCCACACTCGTTATCGAGAACATATATAGTCCATTAAGAGTCTATGATAACCCATATTCAGTCATTTACGTGTCCAAAACTTATATATTTTAAAGGTACCAACATTGAGAGAACTCCATTAATTGATATGTTGTAGTTAGCCAATGTTCTTTTCAAAAGCAAATACGTAAGTTGTACTACATATCTTGAACCTCATCAGTCATCATATTCAGCAATATTTCATTCTTTCAACCCAATACACCATATAATCATTGGATATTAAAGAATAGCCAATCCAATAAGAGTTCCTCTCATTACATAGATCATTGATATCTCGTGATAGAGATTCACGCTGTCAAAAAGTTCTTAAAATCATCACTTCCATAATCTGATTTTCTACTCGATTTCATAAAAGTCTAAATCAATACAATAAATTCAACTTAAAAAAATTGGTCTCATAATTGAAGTGCATAAATCCATTTATAAATGTAATGAAAAGTAAAGTTCCATCTCTATCTCTCTTGATCACGGCCCACAAAGAAATTCGGATGGATTTATTCTTTGGAAGTTCAGCTCTTACAGCTTTGAATGGTTTTCTCAACTCAAAACCTCAAACCATTGCACAAATATTCAGAACCATGATAAACATCATCACTGTGAGTATGAACAGAAATATCACATACAAGTTCAAGTAAGAGACCCCTCTTAGAAGAACAATAATTGAGATAAAATTTAGTGGAGTCTTTGATACTATCTCAATATCAAGTAGGATGTCAGTTTATCCACTTTGCAACACTAAGTTGCAGTACCAGTCATACAAACCTCCACTCCATTTTCACTAATTGTATATATCTATTTCATATCAAGTCAAATACTCAACAATAGACTAATATACTTTTTGATCTCATATGAAGTGGGTCTCTAACCCTTGAATCCATTATCTACACAAGATAAGATCCAATTTGTATAGTGTTGATAAGTAAGCAACACTAAGAGGAATATATTAAAGTGCAATATCCTTTAACTTAACCACTTTCGAGCTAAGTGATTCAAACCATATAGTTGAAGCACTTGAACCTTTATAACATTGATCCTCTACCAAAACCACTTTCATTCACTTACTATCTAAAATTCTTCTTGGTCCCTTTACCAGTCTCCCACATCCATCCCGCATTTGTTCTAGCGCATTCAATGCTTAAGATTCAAAGTCTTATGCAAGCTAGAACATTGCTACACAAGCATGTTCTCGAGACTTAGCAATATCAAGTCACACGTCTTTTAATTCACATAGCGGGTAGTGTCAATAAAAAAATTGACACTTCTATTTGTAATTCACAATGACTTTCAAAATTCCATATATTAAAAAGAGACTAGTTTAAACTTACTATTCATCTAAAATTAATGTGACCAAAGAAAATGTTAATGCTATGCTAACCACCAACTAAGTCACATTTGATAAAAAGATTATTTATAACAGAATTTAACAATTTTAAATGCTCGAGTACTGAAATTCACATTTTTTCCATACTCGACAAAGTTCTAATATTTATTCTCTAGAATAGTATGACCTACATAAGATCTTCTATTACATGATTAATGTTCTCCAAAGCATCATGTCCTTATAGTACATTTAAAATCTTATCATGCTAAATGTTATCGCATTTAGTTTATCACTTTTATTAAGGTTAACTTCTATAGATTTTGATGCCATGATCTATTAGATTTTTAGAGACATATTATTCTTAATCAATGCCCATTTATGCACATATTTAATTTTGCATTAACGCAAATTAAAATCTACGATAGTTCAACGTTAGGCACAGAGTCAAAAGTTCACTATATTCCCAATCATCGTCAGCAATCCTATTGTTTCACTATCATAAACTTAATTTAATAATGCAAAATTTCATGGGTTCTAAGTGATAACTGCATTAATTCTTCCAACTTTAGAACCCCTACTCAGTTAGTGAATCAAATAGTTCTTGGTGAGATTTTCTCTAAATCTTACAATCGTCGAACTATTACTCAACTGACAATCAATAGGTCTAAGTAAAAATCTCACTAATTCTACGGACCTTAGCATTTATAACAATACACGAGTTAATGGATATCATGCATTTCCATAAATATGCACATTTATCTAATAATGTAATTTCATAACGTATAATTATGACATATCATGATTATCAACCACGCTTTAATATCAATTGCAACACAATCTCAACAAATAGGAAGTGACATCAGAATCTGCTTATCACCAAAAATGTCTCCAAAAATATTCACGTATTTCCACTAGGTTATATTTTATATCCATGTATTTTTTTTTAATTATAGTAAGCACATAGCTTTTTAACAAGTTCTATAACCCTTGTTTCTCTAGCATTCCCTCTAAGGATACTATAAATGTGCATAAATGCAATAATATATACACAAAATTCGAAATAAGTCACAATGAATCACATAATATAATCAAGACCCACACAACTCGTGAACTTTATAAAATGTGATTTTAAATACATTCGGAGTATTTTTCATTTCAAAAAAATGAAACACTTAAAAAAAAAAAAAACTTCCACTGGGCAAATACCACTTAACAAATATTCTTGACCTTTATAAAAAAATTTAGAATTTAATTGAGTCCAAAAAAAAAAAAATTGATCATTTGAAAATTAATTTTAATTGAACACAAAAATCAAGAATATTTGAAGGACCAATTTTGTAATTTTCAGAATTGAAGTCAGGTCTCGCGTGTATCCTCATATGCATGATCAATTTATAATCTTTTTAAATTGAATATCGAATAATCAATTTTCGAAAGAAAATAATTTTGAGACCAATATATAACTTTTCAAATTGGTGTAGGAATAAACAACATCCAAAAGTAGTTTTGGGACCAACATTCAAATTTTCAAACTGCATTTGAAAGCATTCGAAAGTGTGGTGACTAACATCCAATTTCTCAAATTGCATTTCGAATAATCAACATTCAAAAAAGTTGAGGACCAACATGCAATTTTTCAAACAGCATTTGAAAACATTCAAAAGTGTGGCGACTAATTTGCAATTTTTCAAATTGCATTTGAAATAATTAACATTAGAAGTGAGGGGACTACCATGCAATTTTTCCAATTGCATTTGGAAATATTTAAAAGTATGGGGACTAACAAGAAATTTCTCAGATTGCATCTACAATAATTGAGGGACCAACATGAAATTTTCAAAATATGAATCTCACTCCACAGCAACAGTTTCAGTTTTTTTTCCCGGTTACTGTTCATTGTCTCCAAAAAGGCAGTTTTTTTTTTTTTTTCAAATTTCTGCTAAAATTTTGGAAGGCCATAACTTCTGCAATTTAAGGCCAAAATTTATGTTCTTTATATGGTTGGAAAGGTATCTAGAAGATCTATCCAATCATATAAAATGGGAAGTGTGAAACTTAACGTGCAAGAAATTATCATGCGATGAAATTTCGATTTTCTCAACTAGAGTTCAATTTTCCTCCCAAAATACAAAGCCAAATAACATGAAATTTTTCAGATATGTTCTCCATAATATCATGAACATATAGTATAAATTTCATGAATTAATAAGAAGTACATAAAAAATTGCCATTAACGACATTCAAGCTTTGAAAGAAAAACCGAAATTCATGCATTTCTATCATTCTATGACATTTTCAGCATGTGTTTAAGTAAGAAAACAACCTACTTAGGTTCTGATACCAATGTAAAACGTGCTTGCATGCTTATAACCAAGTTCCAAGTAGTGATACTTACTTGAAATCACAAAATCAATGTTAAATTACTTGCTTTTGATTCGCTTGCTTTCCACACCATCTTGTACCCGCCTCTTGGTTAGAAATTTGATCACAATGGAAGGAATATGATAGCCACAATCCAAGAACCCAATTTGAGATGTTATCTTCCAAAAATCAAGTCTTCACCCTCATTTCTTTTTACCCCTTGAATAAAACCCGAATTCTTGCATGTCTCTTGGGTATTTTTCTGGAGTGGATATATACATGGAAGTTATAGATTGAGGGAGTTAATTTTTTTTCAAATTCAATTTTCAACTCCTCCCTCCATATTTCATTTCCATGCAAATCAGGTCGGATCAACCCATATGGGCGACCCATTTTCTTCCAACACTTTTGAATTATTTTAGTGGTTTGTATTGAGATTGGCATCTCAAGACCCATCGAGGCTTAAAGCCCTGCTTTTGAGAGGTAGTGAGCGTTCTAAACACTGCCAGCAGTAGCTTATCCGGGGCACCTCCTGTAGTGGAGGAGACAAAGCACCAGCTTTATATGCTAACTCCGTACTATATAGCAAGAGCACAGGATCAATATCAAAATAAGAGAACCGTCCGCGATCTTCACCAAGGTGATCATCGGTTTTCAAAACTAAGAATGCTGCCTCTTCTGTGTTTCTCATTGCCCAGATATAAACTAATTTTTGTAGTTTACTTTCAATTAATAACTAAATGCATTATAGTCTAATATAAATCTAATCTGGCATGCTGTTCATTAAGGTTTTGCTTATGCATAATGCATCAACCGCAGGTGGAATTTGTCACCAAATAAAAGCCCTGCATAAAAGCAGACAAGATTCTAATTCAAATAAATGTTGATCTGTTGATGGATTGCTTTTTACCTCTTTATTTTTGGCTCCATTCTTTTCAGGTAGTCCTGCTTTTGCTTGTAACGTTGAAGTGATTGAACCATGCTGCAGAATACAATGGAGAATGCAATTACCCAGGCCCGATAGCGTGTCCGTCTCGGAATTTGGGGCTGTTGGCAATAGGAAGACACTAAACACTTTAGCATTTAAGAATCCCATTTTTTATCTTCAATCTTTTGCTGACAAGGGCGGTGCCCAGCTCTATGTTCCAGCAGGCAGGTGGCTTAATCGAACCATCAATCTTATCAGCCATCTCACACATTTTCTGGAAAAAATGCCATTATTCTAGGTTCACAGCTTATAATTCTAAAACACAGAAAGTTCCTCTCTTACGCCCTGTTGGTATGAGACAATGAGTGGTGGTATTCTATTTAAGCAGCCAATAATCCATCAGTCACTATCTAATTGCATAATGTATTCCAGGGCTGGAAAGATGTGGATCATAACTTTGTTATGTATTGCTCTTTGTCCACTTCTAACATGTTTGAAATGAAGGATTAGATGCATTAAAGTTAAAATCAAATCCTACAATGGCTTCTTATTATTGTCAGTTTGTCCTATTCAGTTTGTTGTGCCTTCATAATACATGGACAACCGGTTGTACGAGTGGGATAGTACTAGGTGACTTGAAATCTAGACGTATTGAATTACCTGTATGTTTTTTTATATAGTCGGTCAAAATGCTAGTACAAGATGTGATGTTCGACTAAGCTGTGGGATAAATTTTGAATCTTCACTGTTGGAGATTGGTGCCTTTGACTCTAAATTTTATGCATGTTGACCCAAAAATTAGGATCCTCTTCTAAGTTTGGGGCTTTTCTATTAGAAAAATGATACAAGTACAGGGAAGTCATCACAGAATGCGTACAGAATTTCGAAAATTGAATGACGTCTTCAATACTTGAAATGAATAAAAAAAAAAAGCCAAACAAAACCCTGAATAAAAAGCCAAACAAAACCGAGGAACAAAACCCTGAATAACATTACCCAGATGGTTTGAGGCGTTTTCCCATTTCCCCCAAATCCGGCGTCTCTTCCATTTCCCCCAAATCATCCAAGGAAATTTCTTCCCCATTTCTTCCAAATCACCCGCGAAATTTCCTCTCCATTCACCTAGAACGTTGTTCCTGTCGCTACGTGAAGCGTAGTCTGGCAGCGAACAGGAAAATCGACGCTGCATTCAGCGAGAATATTCGAAGCCGTAGTCGCCCCCCACCATTGCCACGCTAAGAAGTTTTGTTTCTGGTATTGTACATGGATTTCAACATAAAAAATTTTAGTACGCCTCGTTTTGGTTCTGAAAGTTTCAATTATGAAAATGCTACATGGATTTCAACATAAAATTTTTGAGTACGCCGTCTATTATTGATTTCGTTTTGGTTCTGAAAGTTTCACATTATGAATATGCTCGTAAGCTCATGTGGCTGGTAATGCCTAAACTGTATTTCTTTCCCCCTTCTGTTATTGATGTGAATCTTGTGGTAATGCCTTGCATATGAGATTTTGTTTGTAGTTTATTTATGTGTAATGGGAACGCGGCATTAAGTGTTTCATCAAATGTTGAAATGAATCTAGTAAAAAAAGGAAAAAGGAGAATACAAGAAAGCGAGTTCTTGGATAGCTAGAGTGAAGACTGATGAGGGATGCTTTCCTTCCGAATATCTTTCCTAACCTTTCTCGTTACTCCTCCCTATAGTGCTTAAATTTTACATTGGTATTGTGTTAATGTTGGCAATTGAGATTGAATACAGTTTATTAGTTGATGTGGGATTTTGTAATTGAGATGAATTCATCTTTCTTTACTTGTTTTTGCAGCCTGGATTGACTACAATGAGAGGAAGGAATTTAGGAGTTTGTCATAGTTGCAGAAGCAGTACTCACTACTTTGGAGAATGCCAAACAAAGCGCCGATGTCCTTCATGTAAACATGGATATCGAAAGTGTTTTGAGGTTGAACGGGATACTCATAACAAAGGCCGATTGTTCTTCACTTGTAGTAACGATTGTGGATATTTTGACTGGGTGAACGAAGATCTTCTAAGCGGGGAGTCAAGTTCCATTAACGAAGCGGTGAATCATGAGTCGAATGTTGAAGATGAAGAGTTGCCAAGACTCTTTGACAGTCTAGCTCGAATTAGCGAGAAACGAGGTGTGGACATATCAATGCACTTGAGTTTTAGCAAGGGAAAAGGCACACTGAAGTGCAATGGGAAAGGGAAGGGTTCAAGTTGAACGGTTTATTTGAAGTTGCTTTATGGATGTATATGTAAGCTGTAGGCTGTAGTTGAACTTGGTCGCTGTAGGCTGTAAGATGTATGGATAATCTTATCAAAATTGTTCGATCGTTTTACATGATTCATATTCGGTTTGTTGTAATATATGTCATGGTTGCTACAACTTTATGATAGACTTCTTCTCTTTTTTGTTTGCAAACATCTCGGTTGAATTGTTTAACTTTATGGTAGACTAGTGTGATCATCCAACCTTCTGAAGAGTCATACATTAACATTAGGACAGCTGAGACAAATCACAGAAACACCTCCAACTCCCTTGCGCTTTGTATGCATAAAATAGAGTTAATATTTCATCCACTGAATTTTTTTAATGTAGGAAGGGACTACTAGAGTTCCGCAGAGGAAGAAGGGCGACAGGATATCAGAGATGATGCTAAATTCACAATCGACAGCCATATCCATTAGAAATAGAATCATAAATTTGTAGCATATAATTCATGGTATGATTACAATCTGAACAAATTTAGGAAAACATTATTTTCAACAAGTGTATTTCAGCAGCAAAATTTAACCATCTATGCATTGTTCAAACAAATTCTTTATAACTAAATCCTACAACAGCCGTTCATCTCTCTTCCTCTCAATTTAGCAAAGAAAATAACACATTCTATAAGTGAAAAAATTAAAATAGGCAGCAAAAATGGTGTGGTACACAGAATGCTTGCAATAATTTGTCTCAGCTGCCGTCTGCCCCAGATGGAGAGCCAAAACTTCCAGAATCACGAATATATTAATGAGAGTAGCTGCTAAACCTTGGATTTCAAACATCCTTCAAGATTCTCGAGTAGCTCCAGCTACAAGAAAGCTTGAAAGCTTTCCTTCCAACTCTTCAAGCAAATGGCCATTTCTTCAAAGTTTCTAGTCAATTTTGAGCAATCCTGAACCCTTTACAAGCCTCGTGAATAGAAAGCACAAGTATATGGCCAAGAGGCCAATACCTAAACATTTATCCAGCTGCATGTTCCTCTTTGGCAAAACCACAAGAGCCCACAATAATCCTCCAATAAAGAACCCTATGGTTTCATACAAATCAGAATCCCTTGGAATCACGTAACTTGATGGATATTCTGACCATGAAGCAAGTAAGAGTGACAATCCCAAACCCACCAATTTATTGAAAAGTGGACCCGCATAGCACCCGGATACTTCAATCTGGGCTCCATCTGGACCACCTTTAATTGCCATAGTCAAGTTGGATATCAAGTCCCCTACTGAATTACCCCACGCAAGTACCGTGAGCCCTAAAAATGAAGGGCTAATTCCAAGAATATTACCAAATGCAACCAGTAAAGAAACCAATTCTTCTGCAGTTATGTACGTCCAAGCTATGCTCATTAAGAACCCTCCTACGAGCCATAGCAAAAGGCATTTTCTTGGTGGGCTGGAGTTTCTTGAACTACACTACAAGTTTTCACAAAACTATCCCAATTCACAACCGATGTCTAACAACACCAAAAAAAAATAACCGGACATCAATAAATAAACCTCGCATTGGCGCGCGTTACTGTCATTCAGCCACTGAAGTAAGCAATCTTGGGATCAATATTTGTCCAAAAAGATGGCAGTGACCTTGCCTGGATTAGGTCATAGATAAAAAAAAATTTGGGGCAGCAAGAACGCAACAATATGGCAGTGACCAATTGTTCAACAACACAATTTGTGTTAAATAATCTGTGCCATCAGAAGCCTACAAATGCATAAATTCAGAAAAAACTTGAAGCATAAAAGCATTGTAAAAGTCTAGTAAAAGACACAACAGATAAAGAACATTGAATCCGACAAGCAACACATGAATTTAGTATGAGTTTTAACATAAACAAAGCATAATAGGAAGAACTGTCAATAGGCTTATGAACTGTCAAAAACTTGCAACATCAAAATTCTATAAAGTAGTGTGACTGCTAACATAAACCAAGCTATAGATCACCAAAATGAATTAATTCCAGTGCCAATATTTTTCTTCATTCGATCAAAACTTGAGACCAAAACTCCGTTCGATCAAAAAGTTGCAATAATCTTTTCCTCCCCTCCATGGCCACCAGTCAAAAGAAGCCTGTGGAACCTTCACTGGCCAAATGTTGAGAGTAGTTTGGCATGACATCACCTAAATGAAAAGATAAACAGTTACAATGTCACAATATACGAAATTATCATACATAAATACATACGAAACCCAAGCAATATATTACCTTGAGCATTGATTATGACATTTGTTGGTGGCAACGTCTGACTAGCATTGTAAGCCTACATGGAAAAACACAATTTTAAGCAACTTTGATCGTGTAGCGGACCTAAAACAATTTACTCACCAGTAGGTTTTGTGACGATGATAAGGGTGACGACCTAGAACTCTGAGAATGTTGAGACGCCTGGACAGTTGGTATTGCCTCTTTTGTACAACGAGGCCTAGCTCTCGATTTTTTCCCCTTGTTTGACAATGAAGTCACCTGGATGTTGAGCAATAAAAATAATCATTTTGTGCATGCAAATTTCCATAAAAATAATTTCGAAAATTACCTTTTCCAATGGACCCTTCCGTCGGCGTTTCGTAGGCGCACCCTTTCTGCTCGATGATACAGGGTCTAATATGCTGGTGGTGCTAGTGTTCAGTGAATCGTTACAAGTCGAGCCCATGTTTGTCATATTTTGCAAACGGCCAGCGTTTCGGATACTCGATATTGACATCCGCAAATCTGATGCTTGAGATTTTATCCGATCCATTATAGTACAGGTCCAACCGTCATCATTTGCTGTGAGATCTGTGACCTCTGAAAAAGCCCGACACATGTCATCATACCTCAACTGTTCGGGGGTACTCACCAATCCATCATAATTTACTGCAACCCTTGTGTGGGCTCTACTGACATCTCTTCTCCACCTCCTGAGTATGTACCTATCTGGCATCGTCGTAATGTCATTACGAATCAATATTGCGATCGCATGCCTGCAAATGATTCCTCGAAACTCAAATAGGTGACAACTACAAATCAACTCGCATGACTCCTTTCGAAGTGACACGTGAAAAGTTTTCTTCTTCGTATGTTCCTGATATACAACATGTTCCCGCACATCGTAGGTCGTCCAAAAATGATCATTGGTATTTTCAGATACGATGTCACAGTATACTTTCCCAATGAACTCTTGTTGAACTTCCTTGAACTTTGGAATGGTGTATACTGCTTGAAATTGTTTTTCCATTTCAAATGCCGTTGCACAGGGCACCATTTGGGAAAATGACCTGAAATCGGCCTGGAACTCTTTCTCAACTTTACTTCTCAGTGCTCTTTCATATTGTTCCACGAACTGCTTCAACGAAGTCTTTGAATGCACGTACCCATCAAAAAATGCATTCATACTCTCAGATCATTGGATTGTTGACATCTCTGCCCAGAATGTAGTTTTCAAATAACATGGAACCCATCGATTCCTATTCTCATACAATCTCGATAACTAATCATTATCATGTAAGTCATATGTATCAAGCATCGATCTCCAACCTTCTTCGAATTCGTCAACAATATCTGAGTCATACACCAACCCATGTATAGCAGCAAAAATTGAGCTCTTTTGACTGTGGTAGCCAAACTTTTTTGGCAGTTTCTTCATAATGTGCCAAAGACACCATCTGTGCTTCATTTTCGGAAAAACTATTTCAATGGCATTTTGCATTGCCCGATCTTGATCAGTAATGATCCCTCTAGGTGCTTCACCATGCATGCACTCAAGCCACGTCCTAAATAACCACACAAAAGTCCCTGTTTCTTCATTCGATAACAACCTACAACCGAGTAGTGTACTTTGTCCATGATGATTCACCCCAACAAAGAGGGCGAAGGGCATGTCGTACTTATTTGTTATATACGTGGTGTCAAAAGTGACCACATCACCAAATTCTTTGTAAGCTTGCCTGCATCTGTTATCTGCCCAGAAAACATTCTTTAGTCGTGACTCACCATCTAAATCCATACTAAAAAAAAAATCCTGAGCACCTTGCCTGCATCTTTGAAAAGTACGCCTGTAATGCAATGACATCTTCTTCTCCAAGGCGTAATCGTCTCTCTTGGTCAACATAGTTCCGACAATCTCTCTCCACAAAAGTCGTATTCTCATACCCACTTGCTTCCACAACTGCGGAGTTGTAGCTCTTGTGTAAGGGAATTCCTGCCATATCATTCACTTGGAGTTTTCGCTTCACACTCGCACTCAAAATTCGATTGCATCGGTACAATCTAGACTTTGAAGGACTTGTCTTATGATTATAATCAAGGTACACTTTGTTAATTCTCCAAACTCCAAGATTATCTAAGGACGCAGATATTCTTGCTTTGCAATCAGTCTGACTTGTTGGTTGCGGCTTCAATGAACCGCCTGTAGCATAATTCTTTCGCCCTTCGCGACTACATGTGAAAGTCACGTATCTCATAACTCCATCATCACCTTTTTTCGAATTCCTTTTTCGAACTGGAAAGCCTACAGCGTAAGCATATCTTTTGTAGAACTCCAACATTTCTTTCTCATCATTAAACGTCATGCCTACCTCAGGCTCCGAGGCAACATCTCCTGCTACATTTTCATTGTCCAATATGTTCAAATTATGCTGGATATTCTCGCTGTCACAGTCAGCCAACACATCTTGATTCTCATCTTCCATAATTTCTTTTCCTGAATAGAGTAAAAAAATGAGAGATTTATAAGTACAGAGATAATCAAAAATATATATGTACAGATATAATCAAAATTGCAATATCATGTACAGCCAAATGAATATCGAATCAAAGCCCATTCTACTCAATTTAATTTGAATCCCAATATTTGAGACACATCATTTTTGAAAACCCAGGTGGTTTCTCTATATGATTAAACCATTGAAAGAGGTTAATTTAGTGTGATCTTCATGATCTTTAACCACGAAATTTTATGGGAATGTGACTTAGCAGGGAAATAATAAAACAAATTCAGCACGAATTTTAATTTAGCAGACAGTTAAAATTTCTAAAATTTAGAACTCACTTTTAGATTTTTTTTTTTTTAATTGCTCTTATTTTACAAGAACTGGAAATGTCTTTCCTCATACTTTCTATTCCATAAGTCATTCTTTTCTAATCTTATAGACACTCCAGTTTTTAGTTTTTTACTCGCTTAGCCTTTAAAGAGTCGAACAGTAGACTGAAGATGACCGCACTCAACAAGGATACAACTTTCATTTACTCAAGGAGTGAAATTATCAGTTCTCGAGTCCTTTCTCCACGCCTAAAAAACTATTACTGTTAAAGACTTCAAGATCATTTCGACTATAGCAGATTACGCTTGGTAAGTTACGTTTGGTATCTTCTTATCTTTCAATTTTTTCCCTACTATTTCTTATTTAGCCATGTTTGATACAACATAAAGCAGGGAAAACTCCTTCAAATGACGCAACCCTTAATTGCTGCCCTTGTAGTTAATTAAAACTCAACATAAACGAGGGATTACTCCTCCTCCATTGCTGCCCACTTAATTGCTTACCCACTCAATAAAGCAAAAAAGTAACCATACAACGAAACGCGCAAACGGGAAGAATTTATGTAAGCAACATTTATATTTTGTGCCGGAGAAAAACTCGAAATCAACGAAGATGCGAGAATGAAACGAGTAATAAAAAGGGATTGTTTTCTGGGTAAAGGGAAAGAGGGTTTGGTGACTACAGATTTTGGACTCATTGACAACCCAACAAAGAAGATGAAACAATACCTTTGTCTGCCATTTTGGGTGACTGAAGATTTTGGAGTTCTTGATGAGAATAGCATCGGAAAATGCTCGGAGATGCGCCGGTCACTTCACCCGGAATTTTGGTCGGACGACACGGGTGAGTCGTCAGTGGCGGGAGTCGATGCCACTTTTGGGAGAAGAGTGGGCTGAAATGCTGTGCCCTCCCGCGTTTTTGTTTTCTTTTTTTTGTTTGGCCCCCCCCCCTTTTTTTTTTTTTTTTTTTTTTTTTTTTTTTTTTTTTTTTTTTTTTTTTTTTAAAGTCTGCCACGTCATCAAAATTTGAAAATCTGTATTGCTCCTGTAATGGCTTCCTGTACTTATATCACTACTCTTTCTATTAGTATAATTGTCACTGGCATCTGTTCAGTAATAACAATTGAATAACACTACTATTTTCCCGAGTTGAACAAATAGAAACAATGGATACAATGTAGCCCTCTTTTTCCCCACAACGAGGCTTTGTTTGTTGTTTATTGCCTCCATGTTATTAGGCATTGGTCCTTTTGCATGTGTAAAATATGAAATGTTAATTTCAGATTCTTCGAGGACTTTTGCGTCGAGAATTGCACTTAAAAGCAGTTGGGGTGAGTATGGAATTGCATACAACAAAACAACCACAAATGTTTCACATTCTAAGAGTTCAGGTGGAGTACTCTTCGGGCTCAGGTATAGCATTTGGTAGCGATATGTCAGGTGGCAACTCCAATATTCTAGTCAATCATGAAACGTTGGTGACTCCCCAATTGGCGTAAATGTGAAGATGGGAGAATGACGAGGTGGGTATATCAAAGATATCTAATTATCTATATATCAAATGTGTTGACGGAAAATGTACATCAAGGACTCAAGGCAACAGGTCTGTGCGATTCACAGCCTCATCACAAATCAGATCCTTGTGCATTCCCTATCATCAGTGGCATTACATTTTCCCGACTCTGTAGTGCTATTTATGTTCAGGCACTGTCATAACAATTCACTCTAGTATTCATCGACTCTGTAATGCTAATTCAGTAATCCTTTCCAAAACGTCAGATAAAAATTATTTTCACTGTTGAAAACATACTTTAGTGAGCAGTTTTGTGTGCAAGTTACCGGACCAAACTGATATATCAAGCTATTAGAATTCTTACAAGCATCCAAAAACACTTTCAAACAACCACTACGTGGGAGAAACTGACACTGTGAAATTGCTGGAAATTTAACAAAAGTATAACAACAATCTCACGTTAAATCATTATCCAGAAACAACTACAGTAAAAACTGTCGCTAACTTAAAAGATGCCGAATTTGCTTTTTTCATGAATGACAAAGGTGATCCATTTTCATTCTTACACAAGTTAACCCGGAGAAATTTCCTCTTTGCAACCTGATTTTCATTTCTATACTTCCGAGGGGAGTTTTTATCTTTAAGGTGCTGATTGGGACGCAAGTTGAACCCAGGCGAATTCTTCTTTGTAACCCTCGTCTCCTTTACATGAAGCCTCACATGTGTAAACAACAATTGTTGCCCAATCAAGAGAATCCACATCATTTTGCACCCCAAAGTAATAAAGTAGCTGCGGCAAAACCTAAGATCATAGAACCAACCACAGCATAAACCTAAGGTCCAGAAGGGATATCAAGGATGCAGATAAAATCCAAACAATAACCATTAGGCACCCTTTTGGTCCAGCCTGATTATGAGAATTGGAATAATCAAACTGCACTAACAATTTACGAACAGCTAAGTGAGCACGTAATTAAACTAAAAGTGGTACAACTAAATTTTAGTGAAATCATGTTAAAAAGTTCCAAAGGAAACGGAGCTTCAAATGTGATCGTAAGGCAAACATTCAATCCTTCTCTCTTCCATTTTTTAATTTTCAATAATTAACTAGGGGTTTTTGAACCAAAGGCTTAGAACATTTTGAAGAGACTCTTTATTTTCAAAAAAAGCATCTTGTCTGTTCATAATAGAGAACATCTTTAAATTTAAAGAGTAAAATCATTTATATATTCTAACAAACTCTTTATTTTACTTTTCCCAACAACTATCTATTTGGTGGAAATTAAAATCCAAAATTTAGCCCTTATTTGCCCCCATTGAATTATAATTCATTTCTCTCTCTCTCACCACAAATTTTCCAATAAAATAATATTACATGTAAACCTAATATTTTTCCCTCTTTTAACTATACATTCTCGAAAAAATTACTATTACAAAAAGCGATCGAGAATCTCATCATCTCTTAGGTGGGCCAACCGACCGAGTTGGGCTGGGCATCCATGTCACAGAACCTTTCTACAGTCAAGAATCCAATTATTGATCGAATAGGGTGGATCCAACTTATTGGCAAATGAAAAATCTATCGTTTTAACACTCAGAATAAAAAACCTAGAAAAGAGGAAAAATTTTCTTTATTATGTGGGCATAATGAGAATAAAACATAGGCTTAATCTACATCAAAATTAACAATTAATTTTAACCACACATTTCATGGAATCCAAAACTTTTCAATCACACATATCATTAGTTTTTATCAAAATCTACTAAAAATCTGATTTTAATTCCCATCAAACATGAGCTTATTGTTTTTCATTGTCTTCGATTAACATATACTTTTGTTTGGACGTCAATATCTAAAATATTCAATATAATACAAATAATTTAAGTAGTGGAACATTGAAACTTGCAATATTGTTAAATGCAATTTTGATAAAAATATAAATAGAGAGTGAGTTTATATTTTAAAATGTTAAAATAAAGAGTGTCTTGGAACCTAATTTTAAGATTTGACTCCTTAAAATAAAGAGCATCTCACTTTTAAAATGTCTCTTCGAGATGCTCTTACAGGTTTTAGTAAGTCGGACCATTAACTCCAGAACTTCACAGATTGTACAACCACCAAGCAGTTACTAGCAATAAAAGTTCAGAGGTATAAACAAGTTCGCACCTGAAACTCAAAAACTCGAGTGCCACCACAGTAGTTGCATGCAGGAATATCAGATCTTGATGGCCGACCACTATGCACCGGCCACAATGCTTTTGCTTTAGCAGATCTACAATACCTGTTCAGAAAATGAAATAACTTACAACCTGAAGACTGAGGAACAGAATCTAGAAGATCTTGGTGGACAACAAAAAAGTAAATGTTAGTAAAAATATATGTCCTTCAAATTAAATCATGTGATCACCTCAACACTTGCTCAGGGGCACGGGATATTATCTCTTGGAAAGATGCCCAACTCCTCTTGTCATCATCTCCCTATTCAGTACAATGAAGCTGAGAATGAAATGACCATTCATTCAGCCAAAACTTAACAATCCACAAACAAGTACACTCACAGCAAAATCATTCATCAGTGACTTGACTGACTCATCCACCCGATTTCCAGAAACTAATGCATTAGAATATTCACTATCAGACATCTCATGCTCAAATTCACATTCATCCTCATTTGTGATCACATACTGTGGCCAGAGAGAGTTGCTCGCAGCTGTTTGCAAATAAAGTTTTCAGTCCGCATGAAATATAAAATATGTACACTAGTCTTTAATTAATAAGATGAGTACATTTATGGAACTTTTCATGAGTCGTGTCACGTTGCAATCTAGGAATAAAATTACCGTGTAGGTGGCTACCTGATTCAGATAATTCAAGAGAAGTGTGCAACTGGGTACACCCTAGTCTATGACCAGATCGCCAATGTGCAGCCTGCAAATATCCGTTTTCTCCTCGTCAACATGGAACTCTTCAAGTTGCTAAGTTATACGTATACAGAGGCAAAATTCATCAAAATACCTGGTGTTTCCCAGAACAATATCGTGCTTTTCTGCAGCTACTACAGACTTTATCCCCTTTCCATGTACCACACCAATTACAAAGTGTCGCTGAGATGAGTAAGGTAAAATCAATCAATCAAATGATAACATTTGAATTCAGAAGTGATAACATTATAAAACTTTAGCTTATGTCTCCTATACGTACCAAATATTTCTTAACTAACATTATATATGTGTTTACAAAAACTGCTCCCAATGTTCACAAAAATTTCCTTCATCACTGGGGGTAAATATTGTTGTCCAGCCAAATGTCAAAGAAGGGATATCAACAGATTTAAATGAACAATTCAAACTTGACATACTTCACCATTGTTAAGAAGTTAATTATATTGATACGATACCTCCAGCTGTCAAATGTTGCTCTGTCCCATCTTCACTGGGGGCATTGCTTGAATAAAACGAATTTGTGCGTGGCAATTGACAACGGAAAACCTTGACACTTCAAAACTCAGTTGCCATGAGAAGATAAGATCAGAAAATAATTAGTTATTTACGCAGTCTCCATACTCAAAGATATACCTTCTGCATGGCTTCTCAGGATGCCGCTTCCACTGCTCGTGTTGATCATGAAGAAGACAAGCCATTGATGGGCACATGAAAACAAACAGGGTGCGGTGAAATGTTGATTCCTCTGTTAGTGGTGCATAAACCTGGGAAATCAATAAACGTTAAAGAATAAATCTGCGAGAATGCTAGAAGAAGACAACAGAGTGTACTAGCTTTGTATTTATAGCTTTTAAATACCTGTAGCAAAAACTGCAATGGCTCCCCACAAAAATCACAAAGACTAGACTTCTCGGAAGGCAAATTAATCGGGTCCAACCAAGCCTACGTTACCAGTAAAACAAGTAATCCCCATTTCAGAAAAACAAAATTAAAACTCCATACTTCCTTTATTCAATCTCTACCGCTTCTAAATCATAAAATTTAGCTGCATTTTTGGCAGCGTTCAGTATTGGCAACATTTTTTTCTGTGGGGGTGAACAGAAAAGGTCAACATTTTAAGCACACTGGCAGTCTAAATAAAATCAGTATATAAATTTATGAAAGTAATATGAAATTCAGCACTGCAAACAGACTGAGCAGATGGGAAATTTGGCAGTGCTTAAAAGTCAATTTTAGCTGATTTTCTTGACAGAATGACTGTACATGAAGTTTAAGCAAAGCCAAACATGCTGCAATTTTGAAAATTTTGATTATATGACATCTTGTATAGAACTCATGTGAGAAAGAATCCGCAGAATTACCGGAGTGCCACCAGCTTTGCTTGGGAAATAATGGCGGAGTAGTGACCAAGTATTTTTCGGTTTCTCAACAAATCCTAATGTTACAGGAACTTGTTCTTCGTCATCATCATCTTCATCATTGTATAAATCTGGGTCATCTGTTTCGTCCACTTGAGCTTCGTCATCTTCTTCTTCATCGAGAGAGGATATGCACAGAGTCTTGAGCTTCTCTTCATTTGCATCAAATTCCATTTCCGTTGACATTCTTCTTTTTTGCATTAATTGATAACAGAAAAGATGAGAAATCTGAGAAATGAAGAACTTTGGGTCAAACACGTTCAAAGCTAGATAATCACGTAAAGACCATTCAAACTAGCATAGACACCTACTTGAAATTGACAGTAATTTCTTTTGAAAAATACAATTCCCTGGAACTTGCAATTTGATTAATGTCTCCAAAATTCTGACTTCCTTCCTGTCAAAAAAATAATTAGCAGGGTAATTCAGAATGGTATGCTTCCTTGACTTTGCGCTTGGTGCTGGATCGTGTTGGTGCAGCGTTTTACTTAAAAATCAAAATCCATATAAGCACAAAGTCATTAGAATCCACATTCTTTCTTTACCATGCCTTCCACATGGACTACATCCTTGGCCATTTAATGGAGTTGAAGGTCACAGCAAGCAAATTATTCCATAGAAATTGAACTTATCTTGTGTAAAAATTCATGAAAAGAGTAGATGTTACAGAGCCAAGGAAAAATCAATCCAGCTAAGAGAATTACAATTAGCATCAGATAATTAGATGTCAATCTTCATTCTCTCAACTGTAAATTTTCACTGTTTATTTTTTGTGCAATTGGGGAAAATATCTCAATATTTTCCATACTCTTAAAAAATCCAGAGGAAAATATAAAATCCCATACTCGTGTCGAATAAATTCAGTTTAGCAAAGGAAACTACTATCTTTTCAAGAATCCTAGCCAGTTCTAATGAACGAAATGTTGCGACATTATTCTCTCTGGAACTAGTAGCAGAAATGAAAAAATTATCAAATCTACAATAAATTACCAAAATCAGGGTGAATGAGATAACAAGAAATTGAAAGGGAGCAGGGAAAATCGAAGGTTAATGTTGACGCCTAATGGAAAGAAAAAACCAGGCAGGCAGTTGGTATCCCAAAGATGGAACAATTTTCTTCTCCGGCGAGATTTTGAGTTTCATTCAATATATTCTTCCCGTGCGAGAATTTTAGGGCTTAAGGTTTTAACGAAATATCCAACTTTCCTGTGGCTAATGGACAAAAACTTTGGGCTATAATAAATGGGCTGGAAACAAAATGGTTTGGGAAAAATTCGTGTATACATCAATACAAAGTAACCCATTTCTCAACTTACTATATTATACTAGGTTTATGATTAATAGTAAAGGTTGGGTTGAAGACCTGATCCATACAGCAAAATATGAGATTATAAAATGACTAACGTAACTCTTAGAGAAATTGCAAAAATACAATTTCAAAAATAGCAAACTTGTAAAAAAATTTCAAAAATCAATTGGCCAAATTTTATGATTTCTGATAAAATGTTGTGAACTGTAATTTAGTTAAATACATAATATATGGTTAATGTCACGTACTAATCACAAATCATAGTAAAAAAGACACAATTTATGAGTCACAATTATATAATTAGTTACATTCACATATTTTAATAGGTTACAAATGATTCAATTAAACCCCCGTTTGTTTCTCATTCTTCCCCCATTAAAATGAAAAATATAACCGTTATCCATCATATCGAGCCACTATTTTTAAATTTCTATCTTTTATATGGGACCCATAACGACTATATTTTTCATTCTTATTTTTACATAAATTAGAAACAAACGGGGTCTAAATGATCAAAATCACTCTTCACCTCACCCCACCACACTCCAATCCACCACTGTCGACACCATCCAAATCGTCTTCACTACCTCAAATCCACCACCTCTTTCATCTTCACATATGCAGAATAACTATAAGCGAATTTTGGTCCAATTAAAGAAGACCTAAGCTGGAGTAGTGGCGGAATGGGGTGGAAAAGTCATGGATGTAGGTCCACGATAATCGGCCCCACAAAAGACAATCATATTCAATTTTTTGGGATTCACATTACGCGAATACCTAAGCTTCTTGCATATTTTGAGCCCACATGGTATTGTGGGGCCAATCAAAGGGTGGGGATTGTCTTTGGGAGGTGATTTCGTCAATAGTAGGTGGTGGGAAATAGTAGCGATTGGCGTTCGTGGAGAGGTTAGGGACTGTGGGGATGATAAGGGGTTTGGATTAGAGTTTCTGCAGTAGGTGCGGTTGAGTGGAGGGTTGACACTTGATTTTTTAAAGAAAATTTATATCACCTGATTATTGAAATGAAAATTAAAAAACACAAGTGTGTAATTTTCCGAATTCTTATGCTCATTGATGGAGTGTAACAAATTAAATATTGGGATAAATATGGACACGGGCGAACCCACATGGGGTCAAATGACCCCACAAAATTTTGCCCTTTTTTTTTTTAACAATCTAATTTGATGCACTCGTCGGGATATCAAATGAAACCAAAATATTGCATTCTTAATACCATTTCGAAGTGCTCATGGCCTAGTTTTTCACGCATTAATGGCATGCGAAGTAGTCAATTATAGCAAAAGTTATGACATGTTAAAGTAGGCCGTTTGAAACTAATATTTTGAGAGTTTCAATAATATCCTAACTGAAACGAAAAAGAAACACGACTGTGATTTTCAAAACTTCTATTAGAATTTGATCGATTAATATAGGAGTGTTGGACCTACATGGCTCTAAAGACAAGTATTTGCTTATGTCTGTCCAAGCTAATATATTTGAGTGTCTAGTAGACTCTTCTCGCCTCCTATGAATCCAGCGAAAAGACACAAACTTTAACAAGTACAAATACTCGGGATGAGCTCCGTAGCGCATACTCCATCGAAAGATGGAAACCTCCTGACTTTCTTCACTTTAAAGGAATGCATTTCTCATTCACATTGAGTCCTAATAGGTGCAACTCGCCCAACATCACTTTAAATACAAACAGAATGGAAACAAATATTTGAGCATCAAACTTACAATTAAAAAACCATAATATTATCAAGAATTACATAATTAAATATGAAAAAGATGTTTAATTTAAATTTTTTGGAGTATCATATCTGTGGTTCACAATTCTATATTTAAATATATATTCTATATTCATGTACTTACTAATACTATATAATGCTACCAAAAATCATACCTGATAGACCTTGAACTGAATGCTAGAATGTCGAGCTTAAAGGTTGTGGACGAATACGAACGATCTTCTGATAACAAAGGCAACGAGGTGTGTTCACATTGCCTCTCCGATACTTAAGTCAGATAGGGAATTTAGTGCGTAAGGCTATGAACTGGGAGCAATGAAAACATATCTGAATAATGAGCCTTGGATACGTATTTATATGTGTTGGTGATAGAGTTCTAGAAGGACTTAACCATGTGTGATCCTTATCTTTATAGGGTAAAGGTGTTTATGTTTTATTCAAAGTGTTTCGTCTGAAGTTGAGTTGAACTAGGAAGATAAGGACCACCAAAAATCATGGTAAAAGTAGGTTACACAGTTAGGATATGATGTTTCTTTCCTGGATGCCATGTGGTTGTACATATGGCCCGACACAAGAGTTGATCCCCGACCTCAAAGTGGCCTAACCTCAGAGTTAGCTAATAGGTGGGAGGTTAAGGTCGGGTTCGGGCATAAAACACTGGGTCATCACTATATCCTACTATCTCTTATAAGAGCCACTTGAGGGTTTACTATTCATTCTTGTAACCCTTGTGTTCACACTGTAATCTCTGTTCATTATCTTGTTTCACTAAATATATGAACTATAAAATGGCTTATGCTCTCTCCCTCCGTTTTCTCTCAACTGTACATAAAACTCCCAAAATTTTCCCTAAAATATGGAATCCTTAGAAGACCCCCAAAGGGAAGAAGCAAAATCGACGCTAGAACATATAGGGTGGCCATAATCACCACCATCAACCCTCATCACTCTTTTTCCTCATCACCTAATAACAAATGTCGTTATCGCTTTCTCTCATTCATTTGTGGCGATGCTTCTTATGCTGTCACAGCAACAGCTTCTTCCATTGCTACCAGGAAGGTAAGGTCGATTTTGTTTAAATTTCATGGTTTTTTACTCGTCTCGATGCATTTTTGGGGATTTCGCTGGCACTGTGGATCATCACCAGCAACAGTCTTCTGTTAATTTGAAGTAAATGAAGCCGATCAACCAAAATTTCCATCTGATGGTTCAGAAAATATCTCCTCCGCAATCCAACAGTCAGTTGTACTCTATAAATGCAAATGAAGTCTCAAAGGCTAATATTAATAGCAGTAATAACGAGAGTCATAAGAAAATAAAAGGTGAAGATGTTGGGAGTGAGGGAGAGATGAGGGATTTGGAAGAAATGCTGTCAGAATTAAATTTTGATGTCCTAGGAATTTGTGACGTCCTCACTTGGGACGGGGTACTATATACTATTGGTGCCACTGCCACAAGCCGCAGGGACCTATGGGCTAAGGGCGACTATCAAAACGAACCAATATGTGTAAGATTGTTGGCCCAATTTGAAACGGACTAAAATGTTGAACCACGGGTGTCTCTTTCTGTGTCAAAATTGTTGATTTGTCAAAAAAAAAAATGCTTAAGGATAGAATTGTTGCAGAGTGGCCCAAAAGTTAGATTGCTTGTTTGATTTATTTTTTTTTCATTTACTTCTTGATTGAAGAAATACTTGGAGTTTATGTGATTGGAAATTAATTTAATTGCAAATGATTACTATTATTATTTTTTTTGTAATATTTTGTTTGCAATTATAAGAGGAAATGTTCAATGACTAATTATAAATTTTTTACTTTGCAATTTGAATGATATTTTATTTTCTCTCAAGAAAATGTCTCTCTTTGATTGGATTAAAGAGATAAAGGGTGTTAATGTCCTTTTTGAGGTTGACTATATGAGTCATTATTGCCTTGCAATTTTACTATGATCTTTGATAAACTTTGTGGTTTTCATTTAGATTTCTTTGCTTTTACAGGAAGTGAAAGATTCATTTGATTTTCGGGGGACAGCAAATGGTGGTTTGGTCTATTGTGCTGAGTCCGTGCAGTAATTACTTGAGCAAGTTAGGCATCATAAAGTAAACGTTGATGGCAATGTTTGCACTATGATGGTGATAGTTCTGATTCTTGAGGTAATCTTCTCATAAAATTTTAGTAATTGTGGTACATATGTGAATCACAATATGCATGCAAATAAAATCTTTTGTCAGTCATGGCGTTAGTTCTAGAATATAGCTAAAGAATCATTGCATAGCATTTTCATGTTACTTTTATTGGAGAGGAGAATAGAAGGAGTTATGTTGTATTTTCATTTTAATGTCATTCACTTATTGAGCTGATAAAGCAGGTCGTTTATGGAAATTGTGGCATGATCAATTATAATGAATTTATTCACATAGTAACTATGGTAAGCATCTAATGACTTCATTGCTTTACTTAAAGCATGTTTGACTAAGCTTAAAAAAGTTTTTCTGCCTAATATAGTTAGACATGCTATTTTTCTTGTTACAAGTTAAAAAAGTTACTTATTTACGTATAAGTATACTTTTTGATCTTGGCAATAAAAGTTGTTAGGGACTTTTTATTAACAAAAGCTTCCTGAATTTTGCATGTTATTTATGTTTTACATGTTTGGTGTTGAGATTTTAATTTACTTATAAGTTGATGTACTTGATTTGTAGCTATATGACCATCAGCATCACATAGGCCTTCTCATTCTAGAAAATGAGTGGTTTCCATTTACGAACAAGCTAAAATTGCTGCTGAATCTGCTGAATTGAAGTTTAAGCATGAAAAGGCAACTCATGCATCTAATTTGGCAGATCCCAGAAAGCGGGAAGATAGTTTGAAACATGTTATCGGAATTGAGAAAGAATTTGCTAAAAATGCATTATTTTGTAAGGTTCTCCCTTTTATTTTTATGATGTGTATGGTCCTTGTCATGATTTCTAATATGGCGAACTTATGTACATTGAAAATTCATTTGATGAGTACTTATCCAAAAAAAAAAGTTCATTTGATGAGATGCATGCAAAATTGGCCGATGCAAAAATTGCAGCAGAGACTAAACTGGCTGAGGCACAAAGTGTGATGGAGAATGCTCAAAAGAAGTTCATGGAGGCAGAGGAAAATATGATGGAGAATGTGACTAATGGATGGAAACTAAGTGTGTCAATTATTTTTTCCCTTTAAAGTTCTCTTTCGAAATAATGATGCAATAATGTGCTAAAGCTTCTTTCTCATAATTTTTTTTGCTTCAATGCGGGCAGGGAAACTACCCAAAGAGATGGACTTTATTGAGAATGGCATTGTGCAACTCGTAACTTAGCATCATATCAAGTGGCTTGTCAGCGGCAGCTAATAAATATTATTCAAGGTATAATGCTATTAAAAAAATTTCTTTATGACCACTCCTATAAAAGAGAATATCCTACTTCACTATTCATTTTGAAACCTCATTCGCACACCTATCTAGTCCCACTATTCATCAACCAAATTGCTCTATACGACACCATTTGTGGAAGAGAAAAACCACTTAAAAAAAGGAACTTTGACTCTTTGGTTCTCATTCTCTCTTTCCCTATACCCTAATTTCACTTTCCTCTCGTGATCGCAGAGAGGAAACCTAAATCATTTGCAGCCCTATTGAGATATATACCTGTAAACATAATTTTCAATGGTTGAATTTCTTCATATTCTCTATGTCGCTTCCGGTTTGTTTAGTTGGATTGTTGAATTTGCGTTTTTTTTTTCATTTCTTTTTTTATCTTTTAAGAAATTTAACTTAAAATACCTAAAGTCTATTCATTTCATGTTATTTATTTATTTTTAATTTTTTCCTATTGTGTTATGGTGTTCAATAAGAGATTTATTCCTTTTTTTGTTTGATCTTTTAGTAGATTTCGATCTTATAAGAAATTGAACTAAAATACCTCAAGTCTGCTCCTTTGATGGTTATATAGTTTCACACAACTACTTTTAAGTGTTAATTGATTACTTCTCTTTCTTTGCAGTTGTGTGAAACTTATATGGAAGAACCGAACATTAGCACAAAAATTGAAGAGTATTGACAACATGTATGTTGATTCCATATTTTTTTTGTTTGAAGGTTATTTTTTTAAAAAACAATTCGTTCCCTTTTTAGTTTTTTTCCTCGTAATTTTAGATTCTAATGTTTTGTATGTATGAACCTACCATTGTGTTTTTTTCTTTATGCGTATTGTTCGATTGTATTTTTTACTTCTTGAAGTGTTTGATTGTATTTGTTTGTTGGTCATATTGACAACTGCAACAGTGCAGTCTCCGTGACTGAAATTTTTCTCAAAAATTTATTTTTCCTGTCTCCTTTGACTCTTTTTCGCCATATACATGGTCTGGGAGACTAGGACAGTGATACCACATCGAGAGTAGTTTATGGAAGCTACTTCTCAATGATATATACAATTTGATAGATTGAATGGATGGCCTATACTTCAACTAAAGGCAAAAAGGAATTAAGAGTTCAAGAATGACTTCTAGCCACTTATCCTGTCTTTTATTTATTTACTTTTGTTAACGGGTTCTTATATTCACTAGCAATATGTACAACTGAAAATCCTACAGGGTATTTAAAGAAATTATTTTGATGGGTACAAAGGTTGCATGTATATATCTTCAAATATTTGTATAATTCATAGTCCACAGTTATCGGTTGTTTTCAAGTCATGTAAGCTTGTTTATATGTCTTAATCATTACTATTGTGCCGTATGCTCATAGGGATAGAACTATTTTTTTCCTTCCTTTTTACATCTCTTTTTTCCTGTTAGTTAATGTTTCAATATTTCAAGTGGAGATAATTACTATGATGTTTAGTTTAGTGTTGACTAATGTGCCACTTCAATTAGAATTTCTTCACATGATACTGGAAAGACCATGCTAGACGCTTCTTTGGGGAAAATTATGACAACATGTGAGAAGATCACTTGACTTCTGTCAGAATGTGAAAAGTAGAAGTAAAATAGGGGTAGGACGTTACATAGTTCGAAGCCTTAGATACCGAGTAAGTGAAATATCTTTTATCTTGAAAATGTGATTTGAACAGTGGCTTTAGTATACTGTGAAATATTGCACTTGATTCTTGTTTGAATTGCCTTGTAGTTTGTTGGCAAAGCATGTAAGCAATTTTATAATAGTGAAGAACTCTACTCACATTCCACTATCCTCTGCAATCTTATCCTCGTTCACTCTTCAGGTAAATTAACTCAATCATGCACTTGTGTGTGTTTAAAATTTTAAAGATTGCTCAGTACACGTTAATGCTCAGTATACATATTTTAAAATTTTTAATGTTGATAGGTTTGCGCACTAAATTGGATGATATGACCCGTTACAGCGACATTGTCTCGATATTGTCATTTTCAATGATTTCAAGAGGTAAGGTTTTTATAATTTAATTTCTTCTTCGGCTGGAATTGAATTCGATTATCTTCAAAATTTTAGTTTTTATGCCATGCTTTTAATTTTTAAAATATACCAATTGTATAGATTTCCTCGAACAGCGCCACTATCAGCTCCTTGCTCATCTTGGGTATCTACAGCCTCCCTGATGCTAAATTCAGGATAAGTATTTTTTGTAATCCTCGATTTTATGAGATGCCAAAATGTCTTATAATATTTGATTTCACTTACTCCATTTCAAACTTGATTAACAATAAGTGTCCAATAAATAATGAATCAGAATATAGAGTCCGTGTATTTTAATTATAGGAAAATGTTTTACATTGTAAGAAGTTCAATTTTAGAAGACAAACTATTATAACTGAGTATCCTCTTTATAATTGGTAGTGAACTTAATGGTCTATAAAATTTTCATAGCATATTATAGTAAAAAAGTTTTGAAACATAGTTTGTTTGTAAATTTCCTAGAAGAGTACAATGTGACAGAAGGCATAGTATATCCTGCTTTAACTCTCAAATACAAGCATAATTTTTTAGTAAACGTCACTTCATTCAGGAGTTTATGACATTGAAAGCCTAAGCAGATGTTAACACATGTCCTTGGGTTGTGAGGGGATTTATGTATATGTTCACAATGCATACATATTTTGATTGTTAATATCTGTTGGAGAGCAAGTTTTGACCCTAAACTAAACTGTTTAACTGGATCTTGTTGCTGACTTCTTAAAAGGTTGAACTTGGGTCAAATATTCAGGAAGTTCATGCCTTTTCCACCATCGATGGCTATTCTCTTGATGTCTTTATTGTTGATGGTTGGACATATGAGGTATTTCCATTCTTAATTTTTATTAAGGTCATGGTTAGAGTGTTTTGTTCCTTTATAAACTACAACCTTCTTCTGTTGTGATGCAATATGTTTGAAAATTCTAATTATATTCATATGTTTGTAAAGGAAATATATATTCTTCTGTGAAACTTTGTGCTTCTCTTTTCGAAATTTAGTTCTTTCCTTTATAGATTTCTAATTTCTTTTTTGTTCCCCGAAATCGTGTAATTCTTTTTGCCACTTTATTTATGCAATTGTTGTAGTCAAGTTAAAGGCAATAAATATTTTAAAGATCATTTTAGTCATTAATAATTAAATAGCAGTATGTATTGATGATAGACAAAATTCATATTCCCAAGGGAAATTCGTGTACAATTATAACTTTAATGATAAGTGAGGATATTGTCATTTTATGTATTGTATGCCATGGTTTAAATAGCAGTGGCCTTATCATTTTATCAGCTTGATGAAGTAGATGGATACCCTATAGCTCATTTGTTGAGCCTCCACTATTATTTCATTTTTAAAATGAAATACCAAACTGAAAGGTCTTTGTTCATTTGCTTCTCTGAAGTTAATAAAAAGAGTTCTGACTGACCCTATTCGATAACTTTTCAGGAGGTTGAGCAGCTCCAAGATGCAGTAAAAAGAATTATTGAAGACTGAGGTATTTTTATGCTATTCTTAATAAAAATGTTAGTACTTTGCAATGGTGATTGCATTCCTAGATATATTTTATGTTTATCCTGTAATAGTAAACTTACTGTGGCTAATGCTTGAATTTTATGTTATTTTCCATGAATCGATTTTCTTTAGTTTATCATTTTCTTTTGGTATAGGATAATCTTTGATGCAATCTTGATTGATTAGTAGTATGAAGAAGTTACGTCTTCCTGTGCAGAAACAAAAGACTGCAACATTGAGGATGCAGAATCAAGGAAACACTTCATCACTATAATTATGAATTGCTCTAATCTGGTGCCTACATTCTCAGCTGCTTTTGTGGACCATTTTCGTTCAGAGGTGTTGTGATAGTCCTTTTTTCAAACACATTTGAATCGGGATGTCCCTTGGTGACCTCAATTTAATGTTAAGCTTTGTTCATTTAGCAATTAGAATTTGCAAACCCTTATGAAACCCATTGTATCATCAGGCAACAACATCGTCTTTCTCGAACAATCGGTGTCGTGAAGTTGAGTACAACAGAACTTTAAAGGTCATTTATCGATCTTCCACTGCTCTTAGGTATCATCTACCATCTATTGCAAATGCTAAAGCAAGGGTTTTGGTACAGGTGCACTTCAACAACCTGTCTCTAGCAGCACTAAGGTTAGATGTTGGACAATTAAACCCTTGATGGGAACAATCTTGTGTGGAAGAAAATTATAGCCTTTTTACTCCATTACTTATCATAATCTAATATTTCCTGAAGATGGATAACGTTATATGTAAATGATTGTGACTGTGGAAGAAAGCATTATGAAAAGAAAGCTGCAAGCATGGTTGACACTCCCTTAACAAAAATATGTCTTCAGCATGAATCATCGATTCATCAAAATAGTATGTCCTCGTTCCTTTCTCAACTTCTCACGTTTCTTAAGACTTGCCTTTACTGATTATATTGCATATTTTTATTTTACAATCTAATAACCTAATAACGTTTTCAAATCTTAGTTGTTGTTCTAATTGTAGATATATGATACCATCAATTAAACATCTGATGAACCAATACTTCACAGTTCTTTCTGTTAACATTATTTACCTTGAAATAAGTGTGCAGTAATTATTGTGTGTTAGTGTACTTCTTAAAGATGCGCTATAGTTTTTTCCTTATCCTTTATTTTCTCTAACTACACTACTTAATCTTCTTTCCGCCCTTGGGAAAAGATATTGTTATTTAGGGTGTGTTTGATACACCCAAATTTTCCATGGAAAATGGAAAACCAATTCCAATTTCATGTTTTTGCTTGTTTGATAGCTCAATTTTTCCATGGAATTCATTTTCTAACTTTTCATGCCACCTAAGATTTTTCTTGCTTTTCAAGGAAGTGAGAATTGGAATTCTCGGTTACTGTAGCATTTTTAAAATTTTATTTGCTATTATTATTATTATTTTTGTAATGGAAACAAATTCTAAGAATTATTGTAAAAAAAATATTTTTCTTTAACTGACAATTTTCATGTAAAACAAAGTCAAACGAACACCAAAAGATAAATGATTTTCTTGAATTTTTTTGTTGGCAATGGAAAAAAATTTCATCCCCAATACCAGTAAATTCGATCATTTTAATCGATAATTTTCATGTAAAACAAAGTCAAACGAACACAAAAAAAAATTCTATTTCAACATTTTCCACGTGAAAAATTATACCAATCAGACACAATAATTTACAATTTTCAGAAAAATAATTTATAGGCAATTTAATTCCCTAAAATTCGTTTTCTTTTCACCCAAATTTCATCTTTGTAATCAAACGAACTCTCAAATTTATTTCCATCACTCACTTGATTGATGAGGTTTTCGTGTTCTCAGACAACAAATGCCTAATTGCTTTTCATTTCCATAGCTAACATGGGTTTTATAATTATTTACTCTTCGTGTTACCCTGGCCTTTATCTCACATGTAATCTTCTCTACTAATGAAAAAGCTCAACCCTAAAGAAACTCCTTTAGAACGGTAACAAATAAAGCTGTTGAAAATGTTATCACTCTCTTCTTTACAACTTTAATTTTTACACTTCCTTAATCTACCATATCTTTGTATTTCTAATTATTACGTTAATTTCTATGATTCTATTCAGGTTTTTGCCTTCAAGGGTTCCAACCATTGTACACTCATAAATGTAAATGTCTGATTGAAAGTAGAGCAAAAGAATCTAATTCTTCCCAGTCTTCCAAACACTACTATTGCATCTTTTTCTCCAGCTTTGGAGCTCAAGAACTTACAGTTTATTTCCTTTTAAATCTTTTTAAGTGTTTCTTCTGATATTATTTTAGAATATCCGAAGAAAATATGTGAACTCCGTCAAGGAAGAAGTATATAAAGTAATCAAACTTCAAGGAGAGCATATCAATGTTTTGGTTTATGGAGAACCACAAATGTAATAATAGTACTATTATTGTACAGAAGACATTAACAAAACGTTATCACAAACATCTAATAGTTTTTATTAACAATAAACTATTACAGAAAAATTACATTGTGGATTACTTTCACCAATAATTGCCTTCAGTTTGAATAGATGGGTTCAGTCTTATGGGTCTAGGTATATATAGCCACATATAATCTAAATTGATGTCAAGACCTAAAAACAAGGTTAATCTACATTGGATTGGAACTTCAAAAAGTATCCAATGAAGGGAATGCTTACTAGACTTGTTACCATTCTAAATCAGTAATTTGTCTTAAAACAACCAATTCGACTTCCCATTCAAATTCATTCTACTCTACATCTTTTGTGAGATTGTCAGAAATTTTAATGTAATGCTTGCTCCCTCTTAGACTTCGGACAACCTATAAGATTGCTTTCACCATGAACTAGCTAGTAGTAGTGTTATTAGAATTGACAATTCGGTTTTAAACAAAGGCTTACCTCTTAGAAAGTTGGAACAAGTGCTCTACTTGAACTGAGCTGCACACTCCTTCCAATCAAGAAATTGTAGAATTGAAAACACCCAAGCCTTTATTTATTGTGGTCTTCCAAACCGAATGAAACAACTGCTTTTATTCTCTTCTTTTTAAACTCTTACTCGATTAATTGCCCAAGTACATGATAGTTGCTGGCTATAAAAGGTAGTTATAGGAATTTTTTTCCCAATATACGACGCCATTTCCCAAGTTTGAATACAAAAGTAGTATATATAATGCTTTACAATAAATTTAGAATGTGACAATTCCCAAAGTATGTAGACTTGGTAGAAAACAGGGATTACTCATCTGCATCATGTGCACCAATTACTCTTGTTCACATGCGTGAAAGTATTAACAAATAATGCAGTTCTCTGCCATGAGTAAACATGCTACAAATAAAATGGGAATCACTCTTCACATTACTGGTTCTTGTATTTTCTACAACCCTTACACTATGCTATGTACTTCTTTCATCAATTTTAGAAATTATGCATAAATAAACTGAATTATATAACTTGTGGAGCAACTTTTCCAACCCCGTACCTCAAAAAGCAGCTCATCCAGCATCTTGCAAGAAATATAACTACAGCATTTTCTCTTGCTATCTCCAAACAACATGTACAACACTACCGATTAATAGACTGCTGTTAAGAGCATTCTTTGTTGAGCATATTCACCATTGCCAACAACACCATCAATGTTTAGACGTAAATGTTTTTTTTCTTTTTTGCATCTTCTGTAGCCCATTTCCCGTAAGACGATTGCTTTCATTACCTTCATGCTTTTAGTCATCCAACGCTACGCCTTCCATTGCAATTTTTGAATGTTTATTTTCATTTGCTATTTAAAAAATTTATGTTCCTTCGTAATTGTTTCTACTTTCATAATAAATAATAAAGTTGATTATAAATATTTATTAACTTCTAAAAAGCAAGCGCATGAACAAATACCACATTATGAATCGAAAATTTAGGAGAACTTGCAAAAGAAACAAGAAGTATGAGTCTATTCTTCAAGCACACTAACATTACCTTCAAAGTCACAAAATCCGTGCATTGCACTGCACAAGACTAATATAACAAAAATCTCATAATAATTGAATAAATAAAATTCATTCAAACAGCAATTCACCATACTGAACCCTTTTATAAACTTTAAACACTCCATATTGTAAGGGTATATTTGATTGACAATAATTTACATGAAAAATGTCAAATTTTCACCCAAATTCTTACTTTTAGAGTGTTTAATTGACATTTTTCTCTTAAAAACATTTTCTTTAGAGGAAGGTAGATTTTACTTTTCAGGCAATTCACAATTCTCAAAAATTCAACTCACTCCACTCATCTACGCACTAATGTACTCTCTCTCTCTCATCCCACTAATAAAATCAGTCCCACCTCTCTTCTATCTACCCACATAAATGAATTCCATAAAATTGAGTAAGGGTGGGCAACAAGAAAGGTTGGTTTTTGTCGAGACTCTGCTTGACCCAACATTGTCAAGTTTGTTCAGTTTCAAATTTTGACCCGACCCGACCCGATTAGATAAAGAAACCGACCAAAATTGACTCGGTTCAGTTTTTTTTAATACTAAATTTCGAATGAATCCTTATCTGCCTAAACTAAAATCAGAAAAAGCCTAATGTTTTTTCTTCCCGTTGGTAATAGTTTGTCATTTTCAATTCATAAACCATTGTCTCTTAAAAATTTTAAACGAAACAAGGTAATTTAATTAAATTTAAAACATTCTAACGAAATTAAACACAACAAAAATAGCCATCAAGCATGAAAAGCAAATATAATATATTATAGTTATCCAACAATTAAAAATATTACATTAATCCAAACTCAATAAATAAGAAAATAAAAATGCTACAATCATCCAAAATCAAAACTCTCAAAAAAATAAATAACAACGTAAAATGTTACGACTTCCAAATTTGTCACGTTACAAGCAACTATCTTATCCTCATAAATATCACCAAAACAATAGTTAGCATATGTCAATTTGTATTGTGGATCAAGCATAATAGCAATTAACAAACAACTATCCACATTTTCCATTTTCCCCCAATAGAAACAGATAAGTGATTGAGCCTGTGCAAGCAAAACAGATAAAAATGCTACAGGTAGAAGTGGATTCATCAAGTCTAGCTTACATATAAGGACTGAGCAGCTAGGGCCATTGGAAGTTTTTATCTGTAATGCCTGTTCTATAAGAATTAACAACGCCAGTTTCTATGTCTGTAATGTGCTCCTACATTCAAGTGAATTAAGGGAGGAAGCTTACAGTGGGAATTGGGTTTCATTTGAGGATTTGAAGAATGTTAGGTGCTTCCAACAATACCAATAGTTGACAGACAATGTGGTAAAATGCCCAATCCCAGCCCTGAATGTCAACAGAGAATAAGCACATAGTGAGACATGTATCATTTTTAAAGGTAAGTGTGAATATCCCAAGAGAATTAAAGAAACCATGCACATTCAGAGAGAATAGGCAGAAAATTGACTGTCCACATGTACTAATAATTAATATCACTGTGTCTATGTCCATCTATATAGATATTTGTATGTAATAGTGTTGAATATTTGTTCAAAATCAATGGAATCAAAAGAAATTGAAAAACACAATATTTGATTTTTTGCATATGCGTACGCACAGGCTTATTTTTGTGCGTACACAAGATGTGTTTTGACAAAATCAGAATTAAATTTTGCTTCTACTATACATACGTACGGTTTATACTATGTGTACGCATAGTGTTAAAAAATAGCCGTTGGCTAATTTTTCAATTTGAAACTTGGGAGCCGTTTTGGATTAAAAGTTGTCACTTTTCATCTTGTTTTCGCACCATTTCGTGATACATTGATTGAGACCTATAAATAGGTAATGAATGATCAATACAAACATAATTAGAATAATTGAAAATATCTTGAGATCCATATATGATTCCATATTAAATCAAACTATTGATTTACATTCATATTGAAGATCTTCCTTTGTGTTCTTAAAGTTTTTGAGAATTGCACTTGTGCTTTGGTGTTAAATCTTTTACAAGGCTCGATATAATCCTATAAATCGTTTGCCAAAACCCTTAAACATCTCATTTAATCCCGAGAGGGGGCAAATATAGGTTGAGGACAACGATCCCGTGTTCAAACCTCAAATTCGTTTTGACGTATTTCGTGATTTTTATTCATTTTGTTTATATAATTTCGTTGTTGTCTCTTTTTCAACCCCTTATTTTCCAACAAATAATTCCTAGGAAATCATGCATACAGGAACTCTATTATCAGTATATTTCTACACAAGTTGACATTGCAGTAAGGATTTCATCTACTACAACCAGTTCAATTTTGTTACCTGTCTATAATAGAACCCGTCAAATCTCTTGCTATCTCTTGAACCGTCTTGTGAGGTTCTGAATGACAAGGTGACACATATTTAATCAACAAAGAAACCTATTTAACATTAGTCAATGGAAGATATGAATTATCCTCTAAAAGATTTAGCCCCTGTCTGACCCCAATTATATTATTCCCCTATTTGAGCCCCATTACCTGAAAATAAAAATGAGGGAATAGTATTTTTTAGAAAAATGAGTGGTTGAAAAAGAAGGAAAAATTTTCGATTTACGTGTAATATTATTTTATGGAAGATTGTGTAGTTGAAAAGAGGAGAGAGAAAAATGAAATGTAATGTAATTGAATTTAATGGGGATCAAATGGGGGTTACATTTCATTTTTCTCTCTCATATTTTCAATCACGCAATCTTTCATAAAATAATATTAAATGCAATTATTTGTTGGCATTTCTCATTTATGTACTGACAACAACGAACCAAATATCAAAAATATATAAGAATGTATATGAGAACCTTTGTAATCAACATTTAAAACATTCTTTCTTTCTTTCTCTATTTTTTTTTTTTTAAACTGTCTTTTTAATTGGAAATTTAGTGCATTTCTTCCCGGCTATACTACTTAAACAGCGACATTTCTGACAAACTTTTCTTGTAGAACATTGAAGACTTGAGCATTGTCAAAGTTAAAATCAATTTCGAGATTTAAATGTTGTTGAAGTCGCGATATGAGACATTTGCTCAAGAATCAGAGTGGTTTGATAATACTTTATTATTTCAAATAGGGTAATTGGCACAAAACGCTCATATCTTTCAAGTTTATTGTGGAAAACGTCACAACCTTTCATTTTTTGACATTTTCGTCCCTACCTTTTACATTTCTTTGCGCATAAGGTCCTTTTAATTTGTTTTTGACGATTTTACTCTCCATTCAAATAAAAGGAAAAAAAAAAGAAAAAAAATAAAGAACTAATTGCAATAATAGTCCCAAAATTTCAAAAAAATTACCAATCGGTTACAATTTATTGTGAACTGAAAAATTTTAAAATTACCCAAAAAAAAAAAGGAAACTTGAATGTGCAGAGGAATAATCAAGAAATGGAGAAAATTTTGAACCATAGCCAGTGAAACTGAAAATCTTCAAAAATGGGTAAGCATAAATCTCATTTTTTATTTTATGAAAAGTAGATGGAAGGCTTGAGGCAAAAATCACGTAATCTTCAAATTTTTTCATTTTCATTGGTTATGATTAAAAAATTTCTTAATTTCTTGATTATTTTCCTGTACATTCAAGTTCCCTCATGACTGATTTATAATTTTTAAAATAATTTGGGACTATGATTGCAATTAATTTTCTTTTCTTTTCTTTTCTTCTTGTTTCATTTCAATGGAGGGTAAAATCATCAAAATGACCTTCTATGCAAAAAAAATGTGGAAGGTAGGGGCAAAAATGTCAAAAAAATGAAAGGTGAGAATTTTTTCGACAATAAACTTGAAATGTAAGGACGTTTTGTGCCAATTACCCTTTCAAATATTTTAATAAATAAAAATCAATTTTAAATATGGGGCATTACAAGTATACTAAAGGATGTGAATGTATTAGAAAACTAATTCAAAAGTAATAATCCTTATTTCATGCCCATGTTCGACCCCATATTTTAAAAGGAAAATTCTATTTGTACATAATTATTGCACATAATGGTGTCCATAATGTGATGTGGCAGTCATCCGGTTGTTGATGTACAAATATGAAATTTGAATTAAAGGTTAGATCCATTGTCACGTGTAATTTTGGACACCATTATATAAATTATTATGTACATGTAGCACAAACAGCATATTTTATAGAATTCTTAGCTTTTATCAATTTTTCAACTGCATATTTGTCAACATTTATTAAAATCTTTCCACGATCAACGTGGGGGCCCCTCACGTGAGGGGACTCGTGTATAGCAAGCACAAAAACCACCTCAACCATTTTGAAATTTTATTACATTATGGCCTCGTTTGGGAGGGATTTTGAGAATTGATTTTTTGACCGTTAGAAGAAAAGTGGGGTCCACCAGTGAAAGAAGAAGTCAAAAATTATGGCTGAAATAGTGAAATAACGGTCAAAAAATCAATTTTTTGAGATAAAAAATCCCTCCCAAACAGGCCATATAACTTTATTCGGCCAAATAACATTATTTTTAAATTTCACCAACGCGATGGCCAATCAAAAGATCCAAAACCGGCCACCTGTGACCAAATAATATCATTGGCGACGTACTGCAAGAGACATGCACGATAAACAATGTGTTGTTCGACTAATTGTCTAAAAAGGCTAATTGTCTAAAAAGGATAACGCGTGCACAACAACTCAGCTTTATACTTTGGTTGATTCTCTTATGGCGTGTCTACAAAAGTATTTATTTGCAAGGTAGGACTAGTGTTTATCTAATTGTGAATGCATCATGAACGATACTTTTAAAAATTAACTGACTAATTTTCATTAAAAAAAGTGACAATTTCCATGGAAATAATGGCTATCAAACAACAAAAACAGGAAAAAAATGACTATTTTCATGGAAAATAATGGCTATCCAATGCCAAAAGATAAAAAAGTATAATATTTTCCAAATTGAAAATTAAGTCAATCAAACACATTTAATGAACAAATTCCTCACAGCTTAGAACTTATTTTAATTCCATACTTGCAATCAAACACACCTTAACAATTTTTCGTTGTCATCATTCATTGGAACATCATTCCGTCCTCATTGGCTGGGCTTTGTGAATGGCTATAAATAAAGATTGAAGACATACAACCAATTAGGAAAGAGCAAAATCAATCAAACAAAACAGACATTCTTGGAGACTAAAAACGAAATATCATTAATTTTTTCCAGTAAACTTGTTGACCTATTTCAAGCAGGTTTCGTTATTACAATGGTTGAGGGTGTGGATCGGGGGAGAAGAAAGTAACGAGAGACCGATGAATCATCTCGAAACTGGTAAATGTGATTACAGCGGCAGGTGTTGTCCTAAAAAGGTTGGTGGCACACCCCCGATAGAACCCAGGAATGCCTTCTTGTTGAAAAACTTTCTTTATGCAGTCGACTGCACCAGAATAACGCTTCTCAGAGTGGCGGCCTTGTTCTTGAAGCCTCGAGCGAACAACCTGCATTTAAGATTTCTCAGAATTGAGGAATTGATTTTAGGTGGCATATAAGATGGATAGCAATCAAAATGAGCAGCTTCAACCATTTTCAAGAAGAAGAGTTGTTGTAGTCATACAATAATACCAAGAGAGGAGCACGAATTTGCTGATAGACTGCTTGGACTGAAAGAGAGAGGAATCAACAGGAAGCAAGGTTGTCGTAGCCTAAAAGTATTAATACAACATATCTGTGCTGTTAATTGTCCTTTTAAATTGTAACTTTCTTTTTATTCTTATCACACATTCATGTGGATATTCTCATTTTTTGGCAGGTAGATGGGGGAATAAGGCAGGGTGGGACAGTTTAATATTTAAATCTTCTTTGTCTTTAAAGAAAATAAAAACAGAGAATATATTACCTATAATGAATAGTCACGTGGTAGTAGTTAGGAATTTTACATTTAAAATTTCGATTCAACCCAATTTGTCTTATAAATAGGGAGCTGTCATTGGCATCCACATCTCCTTAGGTTGGTCATTGCAACACAAAGGTAAAAGAAACGAGCCTATCTAAGCACATAGCAGATATGCCTCAGTACATAGAAACTAGAATGTCAAAAGATGGAAATTCTCATCACACCATACCTCATGTGGGTACGTCATTGTGGAAGCAAATATTTTTGAAACTGACGAGGCAACAGCAACATCACTTGCACTGAGTTTATCCATTGTGGTGTTATCTAACATCATCATATCGAATAAAAAAGTTTCTGATTTTAGTTCAGATCAAGACAAGTAATACAATGTAATTGTTTTCTAAAGACTGAAAAAGGTAAAAACTTACCCCGATCTGCCAAGTAAATTTTAATCTTCTCATAGGTTGGAAATTGGATGGCAACATGACTGATACCGGCCATAGCTGGCACAAGACCACTGTTGATCACAAGAAATAAAAAAAATAAAAAGTAAAGAGCCAGAAATTATTTCCTTGACACAAATTCAAGCCCCCATACTATTGGCATGATTTCATTTAACTAACCTGTACAATCCACGAACACCCTCTTCATGAGCAATTCTCCTTAAGGCAGATAATGTGCTCCTGTATGGCATTACACTGGTTCTCATTCCTTGTGTCTTCACAAGCAATTGAAAGGGAAAAATGAGCAACAATTTAACTATTCTTTATTTAGAAGAGGTCAATGAAAGGCCCACGGGAAACTGGGTCTCCCATGCATAGGATATGTGCAAAGAAAATTTTACATTCCCCAGTCCAAACAAGGAGTGAAATTTATGTGATTTGACGCCATATTCATCTGGACCGCATTTTTCCATTTAACAAATCAAAATTCTCTATGCATAAGGAACACGGTATATTTCCAGAAAATATATTTTTCAACTCCCTCTGGGTGTGCACCTTAGTGTGAAAAAGAAAATATACTCCTTGAATAATATGAGCAAATGAATTTATGCCGCAACAATCACAAAAAAAAAAGGAAGACGTCTTGCTTCGCTGCACATCAATGAAAGAAATCTATAAAAGATACAGGGACCTCTAGTAAATGAATGAGAATATCCAGATCCAGAAACCAAAAATCAAGAGGAGCTTTCCTTCTTTCCAAATGAACCCAGTGACCGCAAACATAGCACACCTCTACAATAGCTTACCCAGAGTCGAGGTAAGCAAATTTTAATCCTGTAGATTACTTAATTGAGAAGAAAAATACTGAATTCAAATGTCATAAATAATTTATAATATTTCATTGAGCAGAGTTTCATGTTTGCTCATGCATCACTAAAACCAGCCTCTTCATACCAACATCAAAGCTTAATAAAAACAAACCACATTTAATGAATTTACATAAAATTGGATGAGAGGCATACCTGAAGCCTTGTCTTGACAACCCATAGAGGATTTGTGGCAATAGTTGTTGCCGCTCCAGCACCAGAAGCAGCTATCACATTGGCACCAATAGATAGCTTATGATTTACATCTACAATTGCCAAAAAAATAAGGCACAGTAAGTAATGGTACAAAGGGGAAAGCTTGCAGTTTTATTGTTAATTTAAAACAGAAGTGAACATATATTTTTATCAAAAGATAAAATAAACACTTTTTCATTAGAAAAGTAAGTAATAAACTAACCATCAGCTCCAAGAATACTTTTTAATTGCTCATAAATTGTGAAATACACCTGAAAAAATTGTATTGCTGGGTCATTTCGCATGGCATTTTTCTTTCTTGAGACAGGACAGAGAAAAATTAAATATATAACTAAAGACTAGGGGCCTTTGCGTAATGGAGGAAAGAAACATTAGCCAAAAGATAAAAAGGCCTCCCCAAAAGTGTAAATGTCAAGGCAAACGAACTGCTTCAGTAAGCACCATAATAACCACAAGCAGAAAAAACTAGCAAACAATGAAATGTGACGTACTGCCCAATTTGGAAGCAATGCCAGCATCGTAGGGGAGAGTCCACGATACATTCCACGCAACCCCTCCTTCTGGAATATCTGTTCTAGACTCCCAACTATAATACTCCCTGGGCAAGAATAAGAAAGTGAAAGAAATCAAGAAGCAAACAATAAGTCGTGTTTGTATTGTGATATGAAAAAATTACACCCCAGCTTCAAAATAAATCCTTTAATCTTCAAACATTGATTCACTGTCAAGCTTTCACAAATTAAGTAGTAATAAATTTTTTTTGAAAGTTCTACAGATACTGCGTTAGATTTAATTCAACATTCTGTTAATGGAAGATGAATTTACAGTTGAACTTATAAAAAAAGTGACCATCATAGAACTAGTTGCATTTGCAAATTACTGATCTCACTAACTCTATGAATCATAAAACTTCCTAAGGCGACCAAAGATGCGTCACCTCACCTTTCATATTAATATTAGCATTAACAAGCTGTGGTAGCCCATGGACCTGTAATCTAGTCTTTATAACATCCAAAGGACACACAAAAGTGGCTGCAATCATTCCTGCAGCATATCAAGATCACCAAATCAAAATACAAAATTTTCAAGCACAAATCACATTCTCCACAATTATAAACCAAAATCAAACATCATCTTACACAATTAAACAGTACAACATATAAAAACTTTTACAATGACCAGCAAAGTTGTAGAAGAGTGAGAGGCAATTACCGGCAGCGGCACCAGCGCCGGCATTACAGAGCAGCCCCTTGGGACTTGGGCCATGAGTATCAGAGGCCATTTCTGAATCTACAACAATTCGTTTCAAGAAAGTTGGACGTTTCAAACGAATCGGCTACTTTTGAGATGATAACAATAATATCGGAGGCTTGATTACTGGCGGCGGCGGTGGAGTCCTCTCTCGAGAGGCCGATCGCGGAAAACCAGGGTCGCATGGCCAATCCGAACAGCTACGAGGAAAAACTCAACAACCACAAAAACGCATAAAAAATCGAAATTCAAAAGGCTTTTACTTTAATTTCTAGAGATTTTGTTTGTTTATTTTAGCTGCTATATTGGCGATTGGATCGAGAATAAAGAAAAGGGCAGCTCCGCGATAATTCAGAGGGGACGATTTGGGGTTGCGTTGTGGTAGGGAGGAATGTATAATAAT
>NC_036248.1:30085725-30107603 GCF_002742605.1 Olea europaea var. sylvestris | reverse complement strand
TTTTCGACAATAAACTTGAAATGTAAGGACGTTTTGTGCCAATTACCATTTCAAATATTTTAATAAATAAAAATCAATTTTAAATATGGGGCATTACAAGTATACTAAAGGATGTGAATGTATTAGAAAACTAATTCAAAAGTAATAATCCTTATTTCATGCCCATATTTGACCCCATATTTTAAAAGGAAAATTCTATTTGTACATAATTATTGTACATAATGGTGTCCATAATGTGATGTGACAGTCATCCGGTTGTTGATGTACAAATGTGAAATTTGAATTAAAGGTTAGATCCAGTGTCACGTGTAATTTTGGACACCATTATATAAACTATTATGTACATGTAGCACAAACAGCATATTTTATAGAATCCTTAGCTTTTATTAATTTTTCAACTGCATATTTGTCAACATTTATTAAAATCTTTCCACGATCAACGTGAGGGCCCCTCACGTGAGGGGACTCGTGTATAGCAAGCACAACCCTTATTACAAAAACCACCTCAACCATTTTGAAATTTTATTACATTATGGCCTCGTTTGGGAGGGATTTTGAGAATTGATTTTTTGACCGTTAGAAGAAAAGTGGGGTCCACCAGTGAAAGAAGAAGTCAAAAATTATGGCTGAAATAGTGAAATAACGGTCAAAAAATCAATTTTTTGAGATAAAAAATCCCTCCCAAACAGGCCATATAACTTTATTCGGCCAAATAACATTATTTTTAAATTTCACCAACGCGATGGCCAATCAAAAGATCCAAAACCGGCCACCTGTGACCAAATAATATCATTGGCGACGTACTGCAAGAGACATGCACGATAAACAATGTGTTGTTCGACTAATTGTCTAAAAAGGCTAATTGTCTAAAAAGGATAACGCGTGCACAACAACTCAGCTTTATACTTTGGTTGATTCTCTTATGGCGTGTCTACAAAAGTATTTATTTGCAAGGTAGGACTAGTGTTTATCTAATTGTGAATGCATCATGAACAATACTTTTAAAAATTAACTGACTAATTTTCATTAAAAAAAGTGACAATTTCCATGGAAATAATAGCTATCAAACAACAAAAACAGGAAAAAAATGACTATTTTCATGGAAAATAATGGCTATCCAATGCCAAAAGATAAAAAAGTATAATATTTTCCAAATTGAAAATTAAGTCAATCAAACACATTTAATGAACAAATTCCTCACAGCTTAGAACTTATTTTAATTCCATACTTGCAATCAAACACATCTTAACAATTTTTCGTTGTCATCATTCATTGGAACATCATTCCGTCCTCATTGGCTGGGCTTTGTGAATGGCTATAAATAAAGATTGAAGACATACAACCAATTAGGAAAGAGCAAAATCAATCAAACAAAACAGACATTCTTGGAGACTAAAAACGAAATATCATTAATTTTTTCCAGTAAACTTGTTGACCTATTTCAAGCAGGTTTCGTTATTACAATGGTTGAGGGTGTGGATCGGGGGAGAAGAAAGTAACGAGAGACCGATGAATCATCTCGAAACTGGTAAATGTGATTACAGCGGCAGGTGTTGTCCTAAAAAGGTTGGTGGCACACCCCCGATAGAACCCAGGAATGCCTTCTTGTTGAAAAACTTTCTTTATGCAGTCGACTGCACCAGAATAACGCTTCTCAGAGTGGCGGCCTTGTTCTTGAAGCCTCGAGCGAACAACCTGCATTTAAGATTTCTCAGAATTGAGGAATTGATTTTAGGTGGCATATAAGATGGATAGCAATCAAAATGAGCAGCTTCAACCATTTTCAAGAAGAAGAGTTGTTGTAGTCATACAATAATACCAAGAGAGGAGCACGAATTTGCTGATAGACTGCTTGGACTGAAAGAGAGAGGAATCAACAGGAAGCAAGGTTGTCGTAGCCTAAAAGTATTAATACAACATATCTGTGCTGTTAATTGTCCTGTTACATTGTAACTTTCTTTTTATTCTTATCACACATTCATGTGGATATTCTCATTTTTTGGCAGGTAGATGGGGGAATAAGGCAGGGTGGGACAGTTTAATATTTAAATCTTCTTTGTCTTTAAAGAAAATAAAAACAGAGAATATATTACCTATAATGAATAGTCACGTGGTAGTAGTTAGGAATTTTACATTTAAAATTTCGATTCAACCCAATTTGTCTTATAAATAGGGAGCTGTCATTGGCATCCACATCTCCTTAGGTTGGTCATTGCAACACAAAGGTAAAAGAAACGAGCCTATCTAAGCACATAGCAGATATGCCTCAGTACATAGAAACTAGAATGTCAAAAGATGGAAATTCTCATCACACCATACCTCATGTGGGTACGTCATTGTGGAAGCAAATATTTTTGAAACTGACGAGGCAACAGCAACATCACTTGCACTGAGTTTATCCATTGTGGTGTTATCTAACATCATCATATCGAATAAAAAAGTTTCTGATTTTAGTTCAGATCAAGACAAGTAATACAATGTAATTGTTTTCTAAAGACTGAAAAAGGTAAAAACTTACCCCGATCTGCCAAGTAAATTTTAATCTTCTCATAGGTTGGAAATTGGATGGCAACATGACTGATACCGGCCATAGCTGGCACAAGACCACTGTTGATCACAAGAAATAAAAAAATAAAAAGTAAAGAGCCAGAAATTATTTCCTTGACACAAATTCAAGCCCCCATACTATTGGCATGATTTCATTTAACTAACCTGTACAATCCACGAACACCCTCTTCATGAGCAATTCTCCTTAAGGCAGATAATGTGCTCCTGTATGGCATTACACTGGTTCTCATTCCTTGTGTCTTCACAAGCAATTGAAAGGGAAAAATGAGCAACAATTTAACTATTCTTTATTTAGAAGAGGTCAATGAAAGGCCCACGGGAAACTGGGTCTCCCATGCATAGGATATGTGCAAAGAAAATTTTACATTCCCCAGTCCAAACAAGGAGTGAAATTTATGTGATTTGACGCCATATTCATCTGGACCGCATTTTTCCATTTAACAAATCAAAATTCTCTATGCATAAGGAACACGGTATATTTCCAGAAAATATATTTTTCAACACCCTCTGGGTGTGCACCTTAGTGTGAAAAAGAAAATATACTCCTTGAATAATATGAGCAAATGAATTTATGCCGCAACAATCACAAAAAAAAAAAGGAAGACGTCTTGCTTCGCTGCGCATCAATGAAAGAAATCTATAAAAGATACAGGGACCTCTAGTAAATGAATGAGAATATCCAGATCCAGAAACCAAAAATCAAGAGGAGCTTTCCTTCTTTCCAAATGAACCCAGTGACCGCAAACATAGCACACCTCTACAATAGCTTACCCAGAGTCGAGGTAAGCAAATTTTAATCCTGTAGATTACTTAATTGAGAAGAAAAATACTGAATTCAAAACATCAATGAAAGAAATCTATAAAAGATACAGGGACCTCTAGTAAATGAATGAGAATATCCAGATCCAGAAACCAAAAATCAAGAGGAGCTTTCCTTCTTTCCAAATGAACCCAGTGACCGCAAACATAGCACACCTCTACAATAGCTTACCCAGAGTCGAGGTAAGCAAATTTTAATCCTGTAGATTACTTAATTGAGAAGAAAAATACTGAATTCAAATGTCATAAATAATTTATAATATTTCATTGAGCAGAGTTTCATGTTTGCTCATGCATCACTAAAACCAGCCTCTTCATACCAACATCAAAGCTTAATAAAAACAAACCACATTTAATGAATTTACATAAAATTGGATGAGAGGCATACCTGAAGCCTTGTCTTGACAACCCATAGAGGATTTGTGGCAATAGTTGTTGCCGCTCCAGCACCAGAAGCAGCTATCACATTGGCACCAATAGATAGCTTATGATTTACATCTACAATTGCCAAAAAAATAAGGCACAGTAAGTAATGGTACAAAGGGGAAAGCTTGCAGTTTTATTGTTAATTTAAAACAGAAGTGAACATATATTTTTATCAAAAGATAAAATAAACACTTTTTCATTAGAAAAGTAAGTAATAAACTAACCATCAGCTCCAAGAATACTTTTTAATTGCTCATAAATTGTGAAATACACCTGAAAAAATTGTATTGCTGGGTCATTTCGCATGGCATTTTTCTTTCTTGAGACAGGACAGAGAAAAATTAAATATATAACTAAAGACTAGGGGCCTTTGCGTAATGGAGGAAAGAAACATTAGCCAAAAGATAAAAAGGCCTCCCCAAAAGTGTAAATGTCAAGGCAAACGAACTGCTTCAGTAAGCACCATAATAACCACAAGCAGAAAAAACTAGCAAACAATGAAATGTGACGTACTGCCCAATTTGGAAGCAATGCCAGCATCGTAGGGGAGAGTCCACGATACATTCCACGCAACCCCTCCTTCTGGAATATCTGTTCTAGACTCCCAACTATAATACTCCCTGGGCAAGAATAAGAAAGTGAAAGAAATCAAGAAACAAACAATAAGTCGTGTTTGTATTGTGATATGAAAAAATTACACCCCAGCTTCAAAATAAATCCTTTAATCTTCAAACATTGATTCACTGTCAAGCTTTCACAAATTAAGTAGTAATAAATTTTTTTTGAAAGTTCTACAGATACTGCGTTAGATTTAATTCAACATTCTGTTAATGGAAGATGAATTTACAGTTGAACTTATAAAAAAAGTGACCATCATACAACTAGTTGCATTTGCAAATTACTGATCTCACTAACTCTATGAATCATAAAACTTCCTAAGGCGACCAAAGATGCGTCACCTCACCTTTCATATTAATATTAGCATTAACAAGCTGTGGTAGCCCATGGACCTGTAATCTAGTCTTTATAACATCCAAAGGACACACAAAAGTGGCTGCAATCATTCCTGCAGCATATCAAGATCACCAAATCAAAATACAAAATTTTCAAGCACAAATCACATTCTCCACAATTATAAACCAAAATCAAACATCATCTTACACAATTAAACAGTACAACATATAAAAACTTTTACAATGACCAGCAAAGTTGTAGAAGAGTGAGAGGCAATTACCGGCAGCGGCACCAGCGCCGGCATTACAGAGCAGCCCCTTGGGACTTGGGCCATGAGTATCAGAGGCCATTTCTGAATCTACAACAATTCGTTTCAAGAAAGTTGGACGTTTCAAACGAATCGGCTACTTTTGAGATGATAACAATAATATCGGAGGCTTGATTACTGGCGGCGGCGGTGGAGTCCTCTCTCGAGAGGCCGATCGCGGAAAACCAGGGTCGCATGGCCAATCCGAACAGCTACGAGGAAAAACTCAACAACCACAAAAACGCATCAAAAATCGAAATTCAAAAGGCTTTTACTTTAATTTCTAGAGATTTTGTTTTTTTATTTTAGCTGCTATATTGGCGATTGGATCGAGAATAAAGAAAAGGGAAGCTCCGCGATAATTCAGAGGGGACGATTTGGGGTTGGGTTGTGGTAGGGAGGAATGTATAATAATGAGGAATGTATAATAATTCCCATATCTTCGTTTAATAACGAAACAATTCATCACTTGTACCTCATCTATTGTCTGACTAGCAATTTAGTCTCTATTTTTTAGGAAGAGTGGATTTGTCAAAGCCTCTTTGTTGAAATAATCCCCAAAAAACTCCAAAGATGCTACTTATAATCTTAGACAAGCATGCTCTCATTTTTCTATGAGGGAAATTTCTTTTAGATAGTCATGTGATGTTCATTGTTGAACTTTAAGAACTGTATAATGTTATTAAAAATGATCAAATGAAGCACGTCTGAAGGTAAACTATGCCCCTATTTGGGCTCCATTATTTTGAATTATAATGAAAATAATAGTATTATTGATAAGAAGAGAGAAAAATGAATTTTAATTTAATTGGGGCCAAACAAGAACCATATTTCTTGACTTGAGTTGGTATCTAATATTTGAAGGGGGGCTGAGAGTAAAATCAAAATTAACAAAATATTGTATGTTTTCGCCATTGAAGTTCATACAACAATAATGAAAATGATGCTATTATTTACATTCACAATTTTTATATATGCATCACATTCTATATACAACCCTATTAAAATATTAAAAATTACTATTTTTATTCACATCAGATTTCAATATTATCCTTATTAAATTTATTCGTTTAAATATTATAGGTCCATACAAATTTTATATATTAATTTCATTATAAATACATTCCTAATGCAATTTCAAAAATTTTTAAAATCACTACATTCATTCAATGACTATCAACATCTAATTTGATTCTTACTTTTCATTTTTTATATTGTCATGTGCTTTAATATTTAGTTATAAAGGTTAGCAAATCTCTTTCTTGAATTTTTATGATTCTATAAAGAATATATTATTCAAGCAACCAAACAAATACAGTCTAAAATCATATGTTAATCAATTTTTTTTTTCATTTTTTAGCTTATAAGCTCATAATTTTTGTTGTCTGTGTTTCGACTGATAATTTTAAATTTGTTTCTTTTTATATTGTAATAATATTTGGACAAGTATTGAAACTTATTTTGAAATTTCTCGTATATTTCTATATGTCAAACAAATACTTAAAAAAGCATAAAAACTAATATTCCATTTTTCATATCATGAAAGAATTATAACTCTAATTGTGTGTTGATTTTTATTTTATTTTTTATTTCCGTTCAAGAGGATAATTTATGATTAGAGTTTTACGATTTTAGATGAAGATGGTATTTTATTATTATTAGAATTTTAGTTGAACACGAACTCTAAAAAAATATATAAAAAGTTTAAAATAATTTATGAAAATAAATATTAATGGATGAAGTTAGAACAAGATATTTTTATTTAATTTTATATATGCCTATTTAGATAGATTTTATAAGATGAAAAATATAATATAATTATATTTTTAAAAGTGGATATATATATAAAAACTGCAGATGTAAATAGTAGTACCCAATGAAAATAGCCATTGATTTGCTAATCTTAAGTCTTGGGATTAATATGAAAATTTGAGAAATATATTGAGCGGCAATGGTGCAATTATCCCTCTAATATGTCGAACCTGTGGCTGCTGATTTTCCACGATACAAATGGACCCAACTTGAAAGTTGTACTACTCAAGATTCAAACTAGTAGTATCAGTGGTCGTTTAATAGGAATTTTATTAATTAATTTTTTGATCGTTAGAGATAAAGTCGATTCTAATTATGAGAGAAGAATTCAAAAATGACAGCTGAAATAGTAAAATAACGGTCAAAAAATTGATGATAATTGGATTACAATCCCTACCAAACATGATCTCAGTCTATTATGGTACGTTAGATTGCAAGTATGAAATTTTTATGAAAAGAAAATAAATTTTAAGTAATTCAATTATCTAAAATTTATTTACATGAAAACTTGTCACTTAAACGTGTTTTAATTGTTTTAGCTTTCAACTTAGAAAATATTATATTTGTATTTTTTTATTGGTGGGTAGATAAGAGAGAGTGGATAGATGAGAGAGAGAAAGAGAGAGTGAATTCTCTGGCAAATAAAATTCTACTATTCCTAAATAAAATATTTTCCTTGATTTTGAGAAAAATATGGTTACGCATGAACGGGAATTAATGCTACAGGGGGGGGTAGACTTGAACATTGTTCCTACATGACCTGATCAATTCGATCAGGCACTCGCCATCTATTTGCATTGATAGGAAAACTACCATTTTTGATTCCTCTTCAATGATCTGGAATTTCTCTGAGTAGTGCTGTTCGAGAGGAAACACTGGCTCTTATCGAAATTGACCTTTTGGCCGTCCTCAAGATATGTTTTCAGATACCGCTATACAATTACAACCCGTTTTTGCTCAATGGATACAAAACACCCATGCTTTAGCACCTGGCGCAACGGCTCCTGGTGCTTGCTAAAATAAAATGTACGAATAAAATTTATAAATAATAAGGTATGAATAAAATTTATAAATAATAAGAAAGTTTCATTATGTAAGTTATCTATTGTAATAGTACCCGACGATATTTTAAAGCATAAACTTAATCTAAAATCATAAAAATCAAAATGTTTCAATATCCCATAGAGGCATAAACATAAATTGATAAAACCATAACCATAAACCATCATCACAAATTGCACAGTAGATAGCTTTACGGCTTTGTTATCCGTACATTATCTCTGTTTAATTAATAATTACAAATAGATAACTTTTCAGATTTCCAATTCCAATTTACTGTTTGATATGAAATAAGATTTTTCATCCAAAGTTAGAGAACCAACCTTGAACCTCCTCAACTAGTTCAACAGCCTTTGGAGTTTTGGACCCTCTTCTTAGCAAATAGTATAGACACGGTACTTCAAATAATCAAAATGGTTCACCTACAATTAAAAAAAAAAAATCCCAAAAAAATAAGAACTCATTTTCTGAATGACAAAAATAAATCCCAAAGTTGAAACTTGAAAGAATTTTTTTTCTTTTGGACAGTTGGAGGAAGATTAGTAAATGACCCAAGTTGGCAGACTACGTAGTCGGTGCCAACAATAACGATGGTTGGTGGTCGGCGGCTATGGGTGGGTCATTGGTGAAAAGATTTAGAGTTGAAAGATTTTGATTTTTGAGAATTATTTCAATTGATTTTGTAAAGGCCAAAGGAATGGGATTATACGTGAAGAAAAATATGAACAAACGTGACAATGGATATTGAATCTATTGATTACAAATAAGTGGACCGAAAATTATATAAGTGAGTGGGCCAATGATTAAAAAAAATTCATTTAAGGTGGGCTAGTCCATTGAAATTAATTGTTGTTGGGCTAATAAGGGTATAGATAACAATTCAAACAATTTTTACTTATTTTATTTATTTTTTATTTTTTTAGTGTATTGGACCTCTTAAACAGTGGGCTGCAGCCAAGTGCAGCCCATGACTGGATTCGTCCATGTGGTTACGTGATCAAAAGTGGAAAAATATTTTATGAAAAAAATGACAATCAAACAGTACAAAGGTAGGAATTTGAATGAAAAAAAATATATTTTCCATGAAAAATATTGATAATCAAACGCACTCTTAAAGAATTTTAGGAGGCTCCAACATAAAATGCTCTCTATTTTTAAATAGTCAATTTTTAAATTTATGCTTCAAAAGATACTTAAATTAATATTTTAAATTAACATTTGTATTAAAGGCATTTCATCTTCAACGTACACAATAATTTGAAGAGAAGTTAGTAAAAATAAAAGATAAAAATATAATAATAAATAATTCTTGGGAATAACAAAGGCCTCGTTTGGTAGGGATTTTTTGCTCCAAAAAATTGATTTTTTGACCGTTATTTTACTATTCAAGCCGTAATTTTTGACTTCTTCTCTTACATGTGGACCCCACTTTTCTTCTAACGGTCAAAAAATCAATTCTCAAAATTCCTATCAAACGGGCCCAAAATTAAGGGTTAAATTCACCAAATGGCCACCCAACTTTAGATTTAGTGTTATCATGACCATCAAATTTGATTTTATTTCACTATGACCATCTAATTTTATATAATATTTCATCATAGCTAACCAATTTATTTTCACCATTTTCAATAATTTTAGAAGGGGCAAAATAGTAACTTTGTATTTTATATAAGAAATAAATAGAAAAATAAAAGCATTTTTTAATTTTAAAATAAATTTTTAAAAATAAGCTTTTATTAATTTTTAAAGGAATTTTTTTTATAAAAATTACTTCTTATTTTATATTATTTTTCAGAGTAATTTTTCCCCTAAATATGTTCTTATTTTATTTTAAAAACTTTTTTTAAATAAGTTTTTATTTATTTTTCTAAGTAATTTTGTTAAATAATTTTTTATTTTATTATTTTAAGCAACTTTTTAAAATAAGTTTTTATTTTAATATTGTTTTTTTAAAATTTATTTTATATATATAATGTAAAGTTACCATTTTATCCCTTCTAAAACTAGTGAAAATGATGAAAAAAAATGTTCGGTGTTCATGATAAAATATTATATGAAATTGGGTGGCTATTGTGAAATAAAATTAAATTGGGTGGCCACAGTGACATTAAGTATAAAGTTAGGTGCCCGTAGTGAAACAAAATCAAATTGAGTGACTATGGTGACACCAAGTATAAAGTTGGGTGACCATTGACGAATTTGACCTTAAAATTAAATGTTAAATATGAAGAGCTTGTTGGAGTGCTTAAAAAATTTTGCTCTCTAAATTTATAGATGATCACTAAAATTGTAGAATATACTCTTTAAAAATAGAATATGTTTTGGAGATACTCTAAGCAATATTCAACGCAGAACAATAGACCTATGCTTATTAATTAATAAAATTATAAGTGAATGATGGAACCCAACATTTTAATGAAGAAAAAAAAGTGCTTTACAAAACATGCACAACTTTTAACCCTTTCGTTGCCATTGCTACAATAAACTTCTTGCTCATCCATGGTTGTTAAGATTCGATGGGAGGTTGACGTTTGTTGCCAGGGAGAGTTTGACACCTTCCCTGACAGCACACTCGCGTGGGGGCAGGGGGAGTAATTTTTTGGCATTTTTAATTTATGTGGATTCTACACACAGTGAAAAATAGGCCAACCAAGTGGTTAAACTTTTTATGGCAAAGAGTTTAATTCACTAATATGTGAGGGAAAGTTAGCCAAAATCATACTTTTCACTTTCCTTCACATACATCAGCTCATGAGGATTTTTTATTTTATTTTTTCAAAAATCAGGTATTTTATCATAAAACTATCTAAGAATATTATTTTAATAATATTACTTGTAAATAATGTAGTTGCATGATAATTTATATATAGGTGATGTGTCAAGAAGAGAGAAGGGATTTTTTTTTTTTTTTTAATTTGATTGAAGAAATTTTGATCTAATTATATCTCACCACATTATGTATATGTAAATCATTATGTATATGTAGTACAACCGATTTATAAAGCATTATCTATCATTATATTACATTTCCACCGGAGTCTTCGCGTCATTGATATCCTAATTTCATCGAACCATTGAATTCTTCAATGGCAGTAATAGAAGCCTTGACCGTTTCGAAAAATTGAAGGAGAAGATTTCAAATCGAAAATCTGTAAAAGGAAATGAAGTTCAAGCTAATTAAAATCCTTATTGAGGAAGGGTATTAACGGCGTCTTGTTAGGGGTTCGCATTCACAAATAATAATAAGCTTTTTATCTTGAATGTTTGGGCTAATGTCGAGAAAAATTAGTGTGGACATTTTCCGGTTTCTATGTTTCCATTGGCAGCTAATTCAATTTGTTAGGGGGTTCGCATTCAATTTGTTTGTGATTGCATATTCTACCTGAGTTCCGCTATTGTGTCTTATAAAGTAGTTCTTGTTGGTTTTGTTGCTCATGTCTAACTTTGTATAGAAATCACGTAGTTGAATTGATTTACGAAGCAACATCTATATTTTTTTGTATAATTTTATATAAATCTACAATTTGATTTCCAAGTATTATTGTTTTTTTTTATTATTTAGTGAATGAGCATTTAGGAAATTAGTTCAATTATTCCTTTCATCATTTGTGCTTATGTCTATGCACATTTTCATTTCATGAATAATGAGGTTGAAATTGAATTTAACAATAAAAATATTTAATATTCAATTAGTACTTTCAATTCTCATTTCTACACTATTGACGATTCTTCAATACAACCGTCAAAGAAGAATAATTGCTTCAGCCACAATCTTTAGAAGTCATAATTCCCAAAACATTTTACATTCGTCAAAATGATGTGAGCATTGAACAAATTTTAATGTAGTTGTAAGGATGCTCGGTACTTTAGCTCAAATATTATAATTTTGGGATTGCTTCTGTGTTGTAAAATGTTTCATTGTTATTAGTTTTGATCATGTTCTTTATATTGCCTTTACGAAGCCTTATAATTTCAAAAAAGGTCATAATTATCGTGTATTCACAATTTCTAGGGACACAAGTTAGAATTTATAACGAATGGCAGTGAAAGACATATTTCCTTGATAGTAACAATCTACGAGAAAGTCACGATTTTCACATCCACCTTATTTTGGTCACGTTCATCCAAATCATCACTAATAAAAATGGGCAAACGAGAACATAGACCATTGATGCAAAAATACCAAAAGAATAATTAGTCACAATGATAACATCAGGCCACAAAGTATATAGTCACATACATAAAAGTCACACACATTGCAAAATCACATATGGCACAGTTTCTGGGTGTAAAACTATGGTCACCCACGTCACAAAACCAACAATAAAGATGTTACAAGAGAGTCAATTTAAGAGGCCAAAAATAGAATATATTCTATACTTGAAATAAACATTAATAAGTATCTTGATCACAAATAAGTAATAAATATATGAAGGTTACAGACTGAATGTATTCTACACAAAATAAACACAACTAAGTTAGTTGCTCACAAATAAGTAATAAATATATGAAGGTCACAGACTGAATGTATTCTACACAAAATAAACACAACTAAGTTAGTTGCTGACAAATAAATAATGGTTAAATTGGGATTTCAATATGATTATATTTTACACTTGAAATAAGCACGAATAGGTCGGTTCGTCACAAATAATTGATGAATATGTTGAGGTCACTAATTGAATAAGTTATACGCAGCGAGCAGACGAAATAAGTACAGCTATGCTTGTTATCATAAATAAGCAATGAACAAACAGAGTTCACAATTAAAATTATTATATACTCGACAACAATTACACATGCAATCGTTGGTTCCATATCCGTTCAGAACGTAAAATATGAAGAAATTTATCAAAGACACAACATGTACATTTTCATCAGAATGCGTTTTTAGCATAATGGAGATCGTTGAAGTCATTTTTTCAATTACCAACCACTAGATACAACCATGAATTGAAAATGTCAAAAATATATATTCAACAGAATGTAAAATTCACAATCAAATGCTCACAAACTGTTGATCCGCATTCGATTTTCAATATAAAAGTGGCAACGGTCCGAAATTAATACTTTTCATAAGAGACATACATTTGCAAATTGGGATGAATGAAAACAAATATGGACGAAAAATAGTTCCTAATAGTTTTGTCTGATTAATGAATCCATTATATTTCTTACTCGAAGTTCAAAATAGTGCTTGGTAAATTCTAGATTGGGTAGCCCCTTCGTTTTCTCTGCTCTTGATTGAAAAATTACTTTAATTTACCCAAACCAATTTATCTTGAACACCACTGAAAATATGATTGAAAACAATAATTTACAAATAAGAGATGAAGTTATTCAATTCGTGGAGGGATGAAGTTGCTCAAGTTGTGGTCAAAATCACAGTCAAACTTTCCGATAGTTATTGAGTCCGTTAGAGTCGAATTAATTAAAGATCATAGAGTTTGACCAATTTTTTAACGAACTTGATATTCAATTATGTTAATTAACAAGCAAATTCGTTCAAAATATCTCAAAATTGCTCATACTTTCTGTTGGTCACTACAAGAAAAAAGGAATTTTGCAATATGTAAAAAGCAACATTCATTAATTTCATGTTGCTATTGGTTGAATAAATTGAGTATTGACAACGTTTTTTAATAAATGTTGATAATACACCTCTTGTCAACGTTCGCCATCCGTTGTCGTTAATTTTTTTTTTTGCAACGTGCAATGCGTATTGCTGTTAATATTTTAGCAACGTGTAATGAAGGTTGTCGTTAATTAGTTTTAGCAACATGCAACATGCAATGTGCATTGCCATTAGATGTTTTATCAATGTACATTTGAACTTTATCATTAAACTTTTAGCAATGAGCACTGGCGCTACTGTTAAACATTTTAACAACGCGCATATAAATGTTGCCATTAATCTTTTCGCAATGTTCATTACACGTTGTAGTTAAATATTTTAGTAACGCGCATTTGAACATTGTCATTAATCTTTCAACGTGCATGCATGTTGACATTATTTGTTATACCAATTTAATCGATCTAACGTGCCCGACTGTCTGAAATAAAAAACCTAATCAAGCAATAGCCATTTCCATAGAACCTTCCCCAATTGTGTCGTCCCCTCCCATTTTCCTCAACACACACAAATGAAATCCCAATTTATCCCTAAATCGAGGGTTTTTTTTTTCCAGATCCTTATGAATCCCGGCGCGTATGGACGAGTAGCTGAAGCTCAATGTTCCTGGCCAGTTTGCTGGAACTCATCGCTTCTAACCTCGGCGTTGATGCCTCAGAGGTAGTGCAGCTCTCGCAGTACTCCGATGGGCGGCGGAGGTCATAATGGAGGGGCCGAGAAATTTTCGAAATCTCTATGGAGTGTCAGGCTCGACTGTATTTGCGAGATATTTGCTACCCAAATATTTTAAGCAGAACAATTTCTCCAGCTTCATCTGCCTGCTCAACAATTTCGCCATGGAAGCTGAAGAGACAACTCAACTTATGATTGAGAACATTAGCCTGAAAATTCGGTGAGACTTGGATCTGAGATTTTAATGAGATATTTGAAGGAGATCAATTTTTCTAGTTTATTTTTATCGATTAAAGAGAAAAGTGTTTGTGCTATTGTTCCTGATGGTAATTTTTTTATACATTCTAATTGATATACTTAAAAAAGGAGGTAGATTTGAATACATTTAGTAGTTTTCATTAGTTTGCGTTCTAAAGTATAATTACAGATTTTTTTATGCAATTTGCTGGAGTCATTATCGTTGAAGGACATGAAAAGAGATTGACAGAGTTACTAATTCATTGTATTGCCTCATCCTAAGTCCGTTTCTGCTATCATATGCCATAAAGTGAATGCTTATGCATTGGTGGAAAATTTATAAGGAGAAATATGGTGTACCTGTATCAACTTTCTACAGGATCGAAATATCTTCAGAAAATTACAGTTACAAACTTTTATGCCGAATTTCTTCTCTTAAAAAATTACCACGTGGGAGAAAAATGATTTGAATGTATTTTTTTTTTTTTTTTGATGATATTGCTCGTCGAGCTATTAATATTTTCCAATTGAATACATTTTTTAACTTTTCAGTGAAGAGAGACTAAGAGTAGAGAAGAAAGAAGAAAGAAGTAGAAAGAAAACAACTTACTCTTTTTGACTCTTACAACCTTTCTTCTTTCAACTCCTGCAGTCTAGCTTACCCTTGTTTATTTTTCACACATAGAGATTAGTATCACAAGAAAGAGAGAATTCGGTGAAGAGGAATTCTATTTTACCTCCAACCAATTGCACACGAGAAGACAGTCAAATATAGCTATCAAGATCTTCCAGCGACTCAATGTGCAAGTAGTCTGTTTTAGAGTACAAATGTAGGATTTACTATTTTTAGAGATTTTTAGTAGCTAGTATCAGTTTGTTTGTAATTTTCAACCGTGAATACATTAAATTCCCAAAAGGTTCAACCTCAAATTAATAAAAATCCTGAGGGTTATCAATTGTGTAGAATTTTTCATCTGTACCAAATGAAACAGTGTCTGTGAAAATGCAAGTCATTGAGCGAAGCTTCTATCTTAAAAGGACAATAACTTAGTGTTTTATTTATATCATTTGATGATCTTTATATTGGCTCATTTCATTTGACAGCTTGATATTTTGACTCAGTTTTTCCACAGGGTGACACCAAGGCATAAGCAAATGGATTTCTAGAAATGATGCAGTACAACCTAGTACTAGTTCAAAGGTAAGCTGTCATACATTCTCTCGTGTGCCTTTGCAGGACTTTTATTTAGATGACTTTGAAATGTATATGATCTCTGAGATAAAGGTCTCCTGACTTTGAGCTAAAGGTTTGGATTAAGCGAGGCTAATGAATTTTGGCCACTTTTGCTTTAGATACCTTTATTAGATATTACTGTACACATAGATGGCTTCAACAAGAGTTTAGATAGGCTTTACATGTTGGATGTCTTGGATGAATCGAGTTTAGACAGACTATATGATGCAGCACCAACGGGACAATTAATTGAAAATTAGAACAGATCTATAGATGGAGAGAATTAAAGAGAAGAATGAGGAAGAAGAAGATTCAACAGAAGGGGGAAAAGAAAATAGGAAGAAAGGAGAGAATCGCGACAAGCCACCAATAATTAATATTCATCATCAACTGAAAATTACAATGCAAAAATAGGTTTAAATAGTAAAGCAACCCTAACGAGATTGGCCCCGACCCCATACAGGTCCAATTTTCTAAATAATAGTCAAAGAAACTAAATAAAGCTTAACTAGAAAATAAAATAAATAAATGTCCGATGTCCTCATCAACTCTCTCGAGGTGGGAGAAAAACTCGACCCTGTCGAGTGGATATATCACTATAGGTTGTCGTCAATCTCCCAACCATAAGCTGAGTGGTTGGGCAAGTTTCTTCCGACGTCTGTAGAAATGTGTAAATGGAGGTCTGAACCTGGTGTCCTCACCAACTCCCCTTGGGTGAACGGAAGGTGACCTAGGCCAAGGAAGATCCCGCTGACTCCGATAAAGCTCCAGTAAATCTGGATTCAATTGCTATAGTGTCTCTTTGGATATCCATGTATAATCATAATCTGGTCGACCGACTCAACGAACGAGGAAGCGCTGAACATCTCCATCATTAGGAAACACAGTTTCTTCATCTAAAATAGTATCAATTTTATCTGTGTGTGCTGTGAGAGGTGGTAGTGGGTTAGAAGTGGCCAAATAGTCGGGATCAAGGTCCACAAAAGGAGGTAACAAAGGATCATCTGAGGGAATGAAATGACCTTTATAAGCTACTAGGTCCTTAACATTGAAAGTAGAGTGGTAACCAAGATATGGTGGAATGTCAACAACATACGCATTTGGACCAACTTGCTTTAAAATTTTAAAAGGACCAGCACTATGAGCTTGCAATTTGGAGGTGGGTTCATGTAGACGCCGTTCTGGCCTAATGCGGACCATAACGTAATCCCCAACGTTAAACTCAATATGTCATTTATGCAAATCAGCTTGGAGTTTATATTTTGCATTACTAGCTTCAAGTTGTTTATTGATATCAATATGTAAATCACGAAGATGTTGTGCAAATGCTTCGGCTGACACTGACACTCTAGCCTGTGGGGACATAGAGATGAAATCTAACGTTTAGGCTTGTACCCATGAACGGCTTAAAATGGACCCATACCTAATGAACGATTTATGGAGATATTATACGCAATTTGAGCTACAGGAAGGATCAAATTCCATTTTCGAAGATTTTCCCGGACCAGACAACGCAATAGGTTACCACGACTTCTATTAACTACTTCAGTTTGACCGTCAGTCTAAGGGTGGTAGGTCGTGGAAAATTTCAATTTGGTACCCATCTTTTGCCACAAAGTCCTCCAAAAATGGCTAGTGAAACGAACATCCTTATCAGACACAATGGTCTTAGGAAGCCCATACAATTTAACAATCTCATTAAAAAACAACATGACCACTTTAGATGCATTTGAGGTCTTGCTACTGGGGATAAAATGAGCCATTTTCGAAAAATGATCGACAACCACAAAAATAGAATCATGTTTCTTTGGGGTGCTTGGAAGGCCTAATACAAAATCCATACTAACATCTTGCCCAGGACAATTGGGGATGGGAAGAGGGGTGTATAGGCCTGTGTTCTGCCTCTTCTGTTTACTCAATTGACAAGTGTTACATGTACTAACAATCTTAGCCACATTTTTCTTCAAGCTAGGCCAATAGAATTGGCGTTCAACTTCCTCTATGGTCTTATCACGCCCAAAGTGACCGGCTAGACCACCCGCATGAATTTCCCACACTATGAAATCTCGTACAGAAGTTTGAGGGATGCACAATTTATTGGCTCTAAAGAGATAACCCTCCTCAAGTCGGAAGCCATCTGTGGTGCTTGATTGTCTCCTTTGTAAATCAAGAAAGATATCTTTAAAATCGAGACATGCCACGTAATTCTCCTTAAGCCTTTCAAAATCGATGACCTTGACACTTGTGATCGACAAAAGGGAGACACGATGACTTAATGCATTAACTGCTTGGTTTTTCACGCCCTTCTTACGTTTTAAAACAAATGAGTAGGCTTGCAAATATTCGATCTAATGACCATGCCTAGAGCTTAATCGTTTCTGGGAGTTGAGGTAACGGAGGTCCTCATGATCCGAATAATTTCTGGGGCAACAAATAGTGACGCCAATAGCGCAAAGCCTGGACCACCGCATACAGTTCCTTATCATAAGTTGAGTACCATTGTTTGGCTTCATTAAACTTCTCACTAAAGTAGGCAACAGGGTGACTATCCTGACTCAAGACTCCGCCTATACCTACCCCGGAGGTATCACATTCAACTTCAAAGACTTTGGAAAAGTCGGGAAGACGTATGACAGGAGCCTCCGTCATTCGCTTCTTGACCAACTTAAAGGCCTTAGCCACCTCTTGTGTTCAATGAAACTCCCCTTTCTTCATGTACTCCGTGATAGGCACCATAATAGTGCTAAACCCCTTGATAAAGCGACGGTAAAATGTAGCTAAGTCGTGAAAACTCCTGAGGTCATGAATAGCTTTAGGTTCGGGCCAGTCAATAATCGCCTGAACCTTAGCAGGGTCAGCAGATACCCCTGTCGAAGAGATAATGAACCCCAGAAAAATGACTGTATCGATGAAGAAAGAGCACTTCTTGACGTTAGCATACAGATTAGTTGCACGAAGGGTAGAGCAAACTTGTGTGAGGTGGTCAAGGTGTTGCTCCTTAGTCTTACTATAGATGAGGATGTCATCAAAGTAGACAACAAGAAACTTACCCATGAAAGGTCGAAGAGTTTGCGTCATTACCTACATAAAGGTACTTGGCGCATTGCTTAGCCCAAAAGGCATGACCAGCAATTCATAAAGACCATCTTTCGTTTTAAACGCGATCTTCTACTCATCACCTGGGCGAATTCGAATTTGATGGTATCCACTCTTCAGATCAATCTTCTAAAAGATTGTGGCACCAACCATCATATCTAACATATCGTCAAGTCTAGGAATGGGAAAATGATACTTCACCGTGATCCTATTGATCGCGCGACTATCCACACACATCCTCCAAGAACCATCCTTTTTAGGGATCAATAGGGCGGGGACAGCACGCTGGCTTAAACTCTCACGAATGAATCATTTGTGAAGGAGGTCATCCATTTGCCTCTGAAGGTCAGCGTGCTCAGTAGGATTCATCCTATAATGAGGCAAATTTGGAAGGGATGCCCCTGAGACGAAATCTATGGCATGTTGAATATCTCGTAAAGGAGGTAGATGATTAGGTAGGTCCTCCGAAAAGACATCTCGAAACTCTTGGAGGATCGACTGGACTTCAACAGGGCTCTCTATTGTGGAGTCTGATGAAACCTGCATGACCACCAAAGTGAACACAATTGAGTCACCAACAAGCGTACGCTCAAACTCCGTAGGACTAATGATATGCAATCCGTTTCGTTCCACATTCTTCTTCGTTTCCAGTGGGCCAACAGGCTTTAGGGGTAGTGGGTTAAGGTGAATCTTCTTTCCATTAAACATGAAGGAGCATGAATTGGATCTGGTTACATCTAGGTCAAAAAACCAAGGTCGTCCCAAGATGATGTGCCCGACATCCATTGAAATGATGTCACATCATATATGATCCTTATACTCGAGAAACTGGATAGGGACTAAACAACGCTCCTTCACAGCTATAGAAGAGGTATCAACCCAAGAGACGCTGTATGGCTGAGGGTGATGAACAGACTTCAACCCTAGACGGGATACAGTAGCCATCAAAACCGCATTAATGCAGCTGCCACTATCCACGATAACTTTACAGCACTTGTTGTTAATCTTGATGTAAGTGTGGAAGATGACATGACGGCGCCAATCATTGGCATCCCTAGGCTGGGTAAGAGTGCAATGGACGACACCGACTCTAGGTGTATGTGGAATAAGGGGACTAGCCCGAATACAATCTAAGAAGGTATCTTCACTATCCTCCAAATCATCAAACTCTTCTAACTTAGGTTCATAAACCTGGTCCTCTAGCGGCTCGTCGACTATACTTTCGCACTCTTCCATAACTAGGGCTCGGCTAGGACACTTAGAAGAAATGTGACCACAACCCTTACAGTTGAAGCATTGCAAACAAGAGGACGTCCTTGAAACCTCAGAACCTCTACCTTTGCTATCCGATGTAGGGGCAGTATTAGAAGGATGAGGTCCTAGAATAGACTTAGGGGATAGACTGGATGCAGACGAGGTTGCAGGGCGGGAGTCACTACGATTTCTATATGGTGTCCTAGTCACTAACTCGTAATCCCGAACGAAAGAGTAGTCATGGTCAAGAGTGGTGACACCTCTAAGGACAAGCTCATGCCTAAGATCATCTCTTAGACATTGCCTAAACCTACTCAAAGTCATGACCTCATCTTCAACGACTTGACATCTCATTCGAAACTCATCAAACTGTGCGACGTATTTGGTCACAGGTTGATTGCCTTGTGTAAGTGCGTTCAATTGGTCTAACAAGTTACCCCTGTAAGATTGAGGTAAATATTTTTCTTGAAGGTGACGCTTCATTTCATTTCAGCTCCCAACAGGGGGAGCACGCCTCTCCAGGAGGTCCTCAACACTTTCCCAAAAGAGTTGAGCAGTGCCAGTCAATTTCAAACTGGCAAACTGTATCCTCCGATCTTCGAGACCCCATACGAAGCAAAGAAGCGATCCATACTTCTAACTCATTGATTGAATACACTAGGATCTAGACAACAATCAAACATAGGGGCATCTAACTTAATGTTTCGAAAGAGGCGCTCCTCGTGGTGAGAGGGAGATAGTGTACCACGACGGTGATATTCTTGTTCTCGTCCACGAGCTTGATTTCCCTCCCTACGATCATGTCTGGCGTGGTGTCGACCACCTTGTGGATGACGATGAGGTCTATTAATGGAAGTTTCAGAGTTTTCAGCATCAGTCGAATATGGGGTTGGATCAAGAGTGTTCAACCTAGCGATTAGGACTCTATTCTCCTCACGAGTAACGGCTACCTCAGTTTGGACAGCCGTTAATTGATTTTGTAATCGTGCCAACTGTCGGGTGAGAGCATCAATTTGGGATGGGTCCATGGCAAGGGTTTCATCCTCATAGACACACTATGATAGAAGCAATGTATTTCACCACTTCATGATACTAGAACTAGAGTCAGTAATGCAACCACTACGCAATTACATACACGGTAACACAAGCTAAATAAAGTGCACTACTGAGATCAACAACCAACGAGTGCCAACAAAGGAAATAGCGATTGAATTTTATCTATTGTTATTATTATTATTTTTTCTTTGATTAACTAAAAAAAAATTAGGATTACGTGAGGTCCCATATTTAGCGAGCTAATAATACTAATGCAAATAAAATAAAAAGCAAAGGTACAAATGATAGGCCTAGTCCCGTGGGGTAAGCGGGTGAAAAATGAGAGTTAGTTCGCGAATTCCGATCAAGTAAGTTTAAGGCTAAAATTATCAAAATATTAGCAACACAAAGAATTGATACAATTCTAAATAAAGCAGCAATGTCAACTAAAAATAGATAGGAGCAGTGACTCCCTAAGTTCAGTTGGTCTGAGTTGCCACTTGTGGAGTTCAGTCCAGCTTGTGTCTTATGCTCCAATGTCAAACGTCTCCACTTTCTGAAACTACTCCTAAGCTCTGAACAAATGAGTGAGGCGACAAGACCAATCCAAACGTCGACTCTAGCTGCTCTCGAATCTGGTTGTGGCTGGGAGTATTTTTTTTTTGATGCCTCGGTAATTTAAAAATTGCTCCTCCTTGTCTTCAGTGGCTGTGGTGGAAGTGTATGGGAAGATTATACGGTGGTGGTAGGTTGCGTGATTATCTGTAGATTAC
>NC_036248.1:30081188-30083428 GCF_002742605.1 Olea europaea var. sylvestris | reverse complement strand
GGGATTTTTTTTAAAAAAAAATTCTTTCAAAATTTTTTTTCTTTGTATGGTTTTTTATATCTTTTAAAAGTATATTTTTTTTTCTTTATTTAAAAGATTTTCTTTTTTCTTGGATGGTATACATTCATATTGTCCTGGAATTCTGTTGAGATAATTTTCACAACAGAGTTTAAGATTTTTAGCAATTGCTTGCTTACTATCTCTTACTAAAATACTTTCTTTGTATTTATCTGCAAGAAGATTTCTAGTAAGTGTTATTACTAATCCTAAAGATCCTTCAATTTTGAAATTGAGTTTTAGATCAATATGATCTTCTTGTTTACTTATCGCATTATTAAAAAGTTTCATTACCTCATGATTGAAAGGTTCATGAAGTTTTCTAATAAACTTTTCTGTTAATTCATTCCATTTGTTTTCAGGACAAATGTAGAAATATTTTGAAAATTCACATGCATAATTTTCAAAATAACACATATCACATACGGAAATTTTTTCTAAGTGATTAAGTGCATCAGCAATTTCAATTTTTGTTCTATTACTTTTAAAAACTTCAATAAGTTTGTCCAGTAAATTGTTTATACAATTGTTCAACAATTCTTTTTATAAATTGTGGTATACTATATTGAGAATCTGCCCAAATAGTATTTTTTACATTACAGTCAATTTTTTCTAAAAATGATCTAGCGTTACCTCTGGTACTTGCTAGGACATAATTCCATGAATTGGCTTTATGTTTGATTATTTCTTTATTAATGATCATGGCTATCATTAAATGACTATACCATGCATCAATAATTTTTTCCGGTTCAAGTGTACAATCTAAATCTAGAATTGTAATTTGTTGTTGATTATTTCTTTTTGGAACAAATTTAGATTGTAACAAATTCTGAATTGTTTCTTCATTTGTTGGAATTGGTCTAGGATTATAATCTCCTTCAACCCTTTTTCCATCACCTATAGGATTAGAACTAGAAGATTCTTCAATTCTAATTCCCTGTTCTGTCTTAGGTTCCCTAATAACAATAAGTTCTCTATTAGTAAAGAATCTTTCATGAATTATGATGTCTTCATCAGATTCATAAATCTCTTCATTTTCGCTTAAGGATTCATTGGTTTTGATTCCTCAATATCAGATTTTGTTGTCATAAGATTTTCATTATTTCCAATATTAATCTTTCTAACAATATTTTCAATTTTTTGTAATTCCTCATCTTCAAATGAGAGAAGTACATTTAAGAGTCCTAGGTCATTGTTAGTTTCATAAATATTTTCAAGATTTTTTCTGAATTTTGACATATTAATTTAAAAATTTTATATCAAAATTTCCGTCAGATTTATTTGATTGAATGTCTTCCCCTTTTTCAAAAATTCCTAAAGAGATTTTAGGATTTTTCCTTTGTAAGGGTTTTTCATTCTTAACACCAACTATAGATGGAGAGAATTAAAGAGAAGAATGACGAAGAAGAAGATTCAACAGAAGGGGGAAAAGGAAATAGGAAGAAAGGAGAAAATCGCCACAAGCCACGAATAATTATTATTCACTATCAAATGAAAATTACAATGCAAAAATAGGTTTAAATAGTAAAGCAACCCTAATGAGATTGGACCCGAGCCCATACAAGTCCAATTTTCTAAATAATAGTCCAAGAAACAAAATAAAGCTTAACTAGAAAATAAAATAAGTAAATGTCCGATGTCCTCATCACTATATATATATATATATATATATGAGATATCATATATGTGGCATGATGGAAATATATTTTCCGATGTTTTTCACCTTTGATATTTTATAGGTTCTTTTGCAAAATCATGCGTAAATTCTTGACATTTTCTTTGTTTTAACCAGCAATGTCTTGAAAAAGATTGATAAGATTAAAGAATGCAGTAGACAGAGGAAGCAATTGGAGGAGCTCACTGCTCGAAGAGTCTGGTACCTTAAGCTGCTCAAAGAGTTGGCAATGCTATGGCACCATCTCGAGAACTTGAAGCTGGAAGGTAAGATGGTCTACTGCTGCGTAGGCTCCAAGCCACGGAGGTATATTGGCGAAGAAGAAAAAAATGGGTAGAGAAGATATCAACATGTTAGCCGACAAGTGGGTGGGACATATATAATGACGAAGATATTAGATTACAACAGGGGTCCCTAATGTTAAATTGACACGAGCACTGCTTATGAGTGCTGTGGTGTTTATTGTTACTTAGTCAACACGACATTGTCCACCCCCCCCCCCCCCCCA
>NC_036248.1:30048954-30081147 GCF_002742605.1 Olea europaea var. sylvestris | reverse complement strand
CCCCCCATTCCCCCCCCCCCCCCCCCCCCTCAGGGGAACTAACATATAGAGTTCTCACTGATATCGCTTTGATTAGTGCTTTGTAAATATTTTAAAAATATATTAATATGATTTTTATATAAAATTACAAATATAAATATAGTAATATATGAAATAAATTTTTTTCATATAAATAGTAGGAAATGGCAATGGGCAACGAGTGTTGAGAAAAAATTAACGACAACAGGCAATGATCATTGCTAAATACATCAATGGCAACAGGTATTGAACATTGCGAAAACATCAATGACAACACGCAATGAATGTTGGTAACACTTTAACGACAATGTGTAATGAATGCTGTAAAAAACTTTGTGCAACGTTCATTGAACGTTGTTGTATCCTTCTATTCTATAGCAACGTCGAAGCTCGCAACATACGCCTGGACATTGCAAAAGGTTTTTGACAACATTTTTTTATCGTTGCAAAAAACTGTTTTTGGTGTAGTGGGTGTCTAACTAGTGACCTATGTCAATTTATTTTGTAGTTAGAAAAAATAATTCAATGTATACAAAAAATAAAAATTAAGACATGATGGGAAGAGTTCTTAATTTTTCAATTAGCTCGAGTTTTTTTCCATTTTTTATTTATATAAAATTAAATTTCATCTTTTCGATATAATTGCCTATTTCTCAACATCAAGACATTGTATTCTAATCCTTTTTTCTTCTCATTCTCTATCTCTTTCAGATATTGAGACTGCATATAAAATGTAATAAAATTAATTATAAAATACATTTATTGCCCATATTTGTGATTCTTATCTCGACACTTAACAGTATAATTTTCTTCTTCTTCTTCTTCTTCTTCTGCTTCTTCATCATCATCTGTTGTTGTCACTATTGCAAGTGGTTACATTGCCAAATGGCTGCAATAATAAAGTCATGGTGGAGAGAGAAAATAATGAATTAAATCATTAACTCTTAACCTAAGAAATCTCAACGGCGAAGTGAACATAAAAAGTGGAATTCTAACTAGTAAATTTAATCAAACAACTATAAAAGACACAAAAGTATTCCAAATATTTGAGTAAAGCTTCGTTATCATTGCTCTAAATTAATATAATTAAGACTTAGGAGTGGGCATTATTTTTACAAAATTATATGATTAGAGAAAGTCAATCGATTTTAGTCAATTATCAATTAAATTGATTTTGAATCTTAGAACTAAAAATCAAACACTTCTCAAGTTGGATTCTTATTTTATGCATTCAAACAACCAACACTTTAAAACACCTGAAACAAAAAGCACTGAAGTGAACTAAAGCATAAAAGAACCGTATTAGTAGTTAGTTTTGGTGCAGTTACATTCCCTAATTATAGATCCTTTTGGTTCCACACACAAAATTTTCACTAATATCTGATTTGAATTACTCTGTAGGTACAGAATTTTTTGCCAGATTTTATACAGAGAGAGAGTTGTTTCCTTGTTACTTGCTGTTGCCAAAAGTTATTTTTGACAGCAACCAATACCTGCAAGACAGCTGTGTTTCCTGAATAATATTTGTCAAAAAAATCTTTACTTGTAGCATTTCTCGTCTGATTTAAATCCACTTTATCGCCGCACATGAAACTTTTGATTCTTCATGTAGAATTTTAACTGTTGTTCGACTTTATCTTGTTTTGATTAAAATCTACCCGAATCAGACCGTCCACATCCAAATAGATACAACTAATATAAGTATTGCAAGATATAGAACTTGTATAAGGAAATATAGAAAAATCAAAGGATTCTTATTTTGTTGATCAAAATATTGTGTGATAATGGAAGATAGTCAAGTAGTTATTACCGTTGGCAGATGATTTCGGATCCAATTCGGGTCGCGTCACGGGGCACCATTTGGCTCTGTGCCTTTAAAACAGATTTGTATATCTCTGTAATCATCCTCTCATCATACTCTTTCATCGGCCCCCTCCCAAATCCACTCACGCCACCCCCTGGGAACCCGCCGGCGCCTGCGATCACTGGCGTATTAGCAATCTTCATCATCATGTTCACGTACGCATCTCGGAGCCGGCGCAACAACTTTTTAGGCGAAAATTTGATCTTCAATTTTATCCTCCAGAACCGCCGCCGCTGTTTCGTACCATCGGCGGAAGTTAGCTTTACTACTCGGATCTTCCTTCTCCGACGGGCAGTTCCATTCAGCCTTTCGTACCCGTTTCTCTTCCAGTATCCTTTGATTCCATTGTACAGAGTAGCTGGCACCGATTCCATGCTTTTCACTTCACCTTTTCAATATACGTAATGAGATAAACTATTACAGATATGACATTTTGAGAAGGAAAAAGCTAAAGTTTGCATGTGCGGGGCTGCGGAGGAGGTAGGAATAGGGTGGGGTATATTATTAATGGCATGAGATTGATGGTGTAGTGGCTGATAAATGCTGGGGACATCAAGTTGGCTATCATTTTCATTCTATTCGAATTTTATTGAGGAGGGATTTAAGTTCCTACCTATCTTTTACTAGGTTAGACGGTAGCATGAGTTTGGTAGAGATAATGGGGGTTAAAAAAGAGAAAATTACCTAGAAACCTATAATTAAAGACTAATTTTCAAAAAATAAGGGAATTAATTTTCATTTCACAGATCAGATGATAATTAGATTTTAATAATTATAATTAATAAAATTTTAATTACAAATAATTTACAGGTTCACCGTCTTCCCCACCCCACCCCACCCTCAAAATCAATTTCATTTTTAGCATCAGTAGTTGCCCAAACTTTTCTCTGTCCCAAATATAATCACTCCAAAAATGAAAAGAATGGGATTTTGCGGTTCTTTACAGGCTAGCGTTCATCTTCGCTGATTTCGACCCCAACTCAACAACCTTTGTGCTGCCGACAGAGCTTTTCCCCACTAGTCTTGGATTTTTCTGTACCTTCCTTGTGACTAAGACGAAAGGGAGGCCACTGGAAGAGATTTCCAGCGAGGGCGATGATGGTGACGTCAAGGAGACATAGATGACCGCGAAACAAACGGTTAATCATCCCGAAAACAAACGATGTTAGCTGCACCAACGGCCTCGTCGCAATGGCGAACCAAAATAGAAAGACTTATTCATTGGCTCCCTGAAGCTTTATGAGGATAAAAGTGATCGCCACATGGATTTCGTGCTAAACGGATCTAGGGCCATTGATGAATCTAGAGCAGATCTACTAGAGTTTTTTTATTGGTTGGAATTTGTTGCAACTTGTTTGGCCTGAGATGAATGGGAAATTATTTGATAATGGAATGGGTTTGATAAGCTCTTTTGCTTGAACTTGGTTAAGATCATTCAGAAATTCTAATATCAGGAGTTTAAGGTTTAGTCGATGGTGTTTTTGTTTTGGTGTTATTTTCTGTGGCCTGGATACACAGTGTCTTAGCAATCAAATTCTTCATTAATTGATGATTTTACTACATAAAATTGGTACTTGAAATTTGTTCTATCTAAAGTTGGTGATTTTCTAATCCAATTTAGGGGTGTTTAGAGATGTGATGATTTGTTGGTGGTGGCAGTACTATTGGTGATTTTCTAATCTGTGGGGTGGTTCTGTTGTTGTTGTTGGTTCTGTAGATGTTGCGATGCTGGTGGTTGGTGTGTTATTGAAGGTATTGGTCAAAGTGATGGTGGTAGTGATTGTTGTTGTGGATTTGAGGTGAATGTAGATTTGAGTTGAAGGTGTAGTTGTGGTGCATTGTGGTGTTGGTCTTTGATGTTGCAGATTTGTTTGTGGTGACCCTCTGTGATAAATAATATGTTTATTGTGATCGGATGTGATCAATTTTGTCTTTATTGTGACCGTTTGTGACCAGATTAACAGAGAGTCACAATTTGGACTGATATAGTCACAAATAGTCACACTAAATACAAATTTGGTCACAATTAGTCACAGATAACACATGTCGGTGATTTGATCACATACAGTTACACATGACTTGGGATTGATCATAGACAATCTGGTCACAATTAGTCACAGATAACACAGGTATGGTCACAAACTATAAATTAGGTCACATATAACACAATTAGTCACAAATCTCGTCAACTACAATGAAACACCACTGTCACCACATGGTATTCAAAACGTTGCTACTACCACCACCACCACCACTATCATTAAACAATCAATTGCAATGCACCTTCATCACCTACAATGTGCTATCACCCCCACCACGTAGATCTATTTTCTAAATATAGTGTCACCTCTCCACCTCCACTACCACCACCTATAATGTTATTTGTGTATGTAAATGTATATAGAGAGAGAGTTTCTGTAGAGAGAATATTTTTAATTTTTGGAGTTTTCTATAGTGAGAGATAAGGTGGGGGTTGGGTCTGTTGGAGTGGGGGTATAGAGAGATTTGAATTTTTTAGATTGCTGGGGTGGGGTAGAGTAGGATGGAGTGGTCACCGGAACATTCACTGGAATGACTTCCAGAGTGATCGTCGAGTCAATAGCCATCTCCAATGGAGAAGTAGAGGGAAGGTGGTGTAGTAGGGTGAGGTGGCATGGGTGGAAATAATTAATATATATTATATTATAATTTAATATTTAATAAATTTATTTACCACCTGATTTTTGAAATATTTTAGCGAGTTTGTTATTTATGAAATGTAATCTTTATAACTTGGAGTTATGTATTGATCCCGTTAAAAAATGTGCTAAAGCCGGGTTACCAACCTATATTGTCGGACTGTGCCAGGTTCGCCTAGTAATAAATATGAATATATGGTTAAATTAATGTTTAATTTTTATTGAATTTACAAACATTTACAAATTTATTTCTAATTGAAGACTTCTTCAATTTAAATTTGAGGAAATTACAAAAAATGTCCATTTTAACATAATCATTTTCAAAATGGTCCAAAATTTTTTAATATCCATTTTTGCAATTATTTGAACGAAAGTACCTCTAAGTAGATTATATGAGAAGTTACATTAAAATGATGTTCTCGACATTTCAAATGTCGTTCTCGATATTTGAATTCATTTATATTTCAAAAGTACACATATCAAATCGTAATATTAAATGTTCTCGACATTTCAAACGTTGTTCTCGACATATTAAATGTCTAGAATGACATTTCATTCCGAATATGACATTTTTCTACATTTTAAATATTGTTATTGACATTTCTGTGTTTAGCATTAATTGTGATTTGACATGTGCAATATGAAATTATTTATTCTTTCATTAAGGGTAAAATAGAGAATTTGGTATCAAATTTGATCATTTTTGCAAAGATTATCAAAAGTGGACATTTTTAAATTAATATGTGTAAAATTGGACATTTATATATATATATGTCATAATTTTTTTCAACAAAAAAATAAAAATAAAAATCCCCACTCTTGTTTGACACCTCATGTGCATGTTAATTTATTATGTATACAAGTAGAATTATTTAATTGAAGATTGGTTGAAATATGTACGTGTATGTATTTCCATAACTAGTGGTCCATTATCCAGGGCGATATGTTTTTAGTAATTTGGAGTTTTGATGCCCTTGAGGGAACTAGCTATCATAAAATGGTCCGAAGTCATGTTTTTTAAGTATTAATTTATCAATTAAGCATTAACATTTTGTTTTAAAAAATTAAGTGATAATGTAAATGTAACTAACATGTCACATATAAAATTAAAGTTACAATTACTAAGGCACAATCGCACAATTTATTAGTCACAATCATCTATCCGAATATGTCATAGTTAAAATGTTATATATCATTGAGTAATTTTATTTATAGGGGCTCTACGTGGCATCCTATATGGCAATTTGTGATTTGATATATTAATGTGGTAGTTTTTTCTTACTTCATATATCAAATCACCAATCATCACATATATGTCATATAGGGCGATTGCGACAATGAGTGACTGCAAATAACATTATTCTACTATCAAATTTTTGAATTTTTTTTTCAAGTTCGTTAATTTTGAAATTGTATTATTAAACTATTATAGTTATGAAATTTTCCTATTAGCTAATATCAAGAGCGAATAAATGTTAATATTATTGAAACTATTACTATTAAATGATAACTTGTTTAAAAAATTAAATGGTTAGAAAATATGAGTTTAATGGTTAAATCATACCACCATGGTGCAACTGCGCACCATGCAAAAAGCCATATAATCGGCATGGTTCAAGGTAATAATGAAGTAGCACTAACCCTAAACTTTGCACTCATAAATAGCATGATGTCTCTTTAATATTGTTATCGTGTAGACATGATAGGGAAGAAATCGCCATTAGATGCAATCTGCAACAAATGTAATCGAAAAATTAATTCAAGCAGTAGGTTTAACTTCTTACTGTCCACTACTGTCTTAATCAAATTTTAGCGGGTGGCATTTGGTAAATGCTATCGTTTGGCCCCCATTCTTATTATCATTCTTTTTTTCTCTCTCATTTTCAATCACACAATCTTATATAAAATAATATTATACGCAAATAAAATTTTTTTTATTATTTTTCAACCACACATTTTTCAAAAAAAATAAAATAAAATACTATTCCTACAATTAAAATTTAGAAAAAATGGGGGCCAAACCTTGTGTAATCTCATGCCACGGAAAGCAAATATGAAATGAAAATTGAAAGTAAAGAAAGAGCCACTTTCATTAGCCATTGTAAGGTTTCATTGTAACGAATTACTCAATACGCCACATAACATTAATATTTACGGTCAAGCAAAAAAATGAACAATATAATTAGACCCTACATGTTCAGTATAAGCTAGGACCAAACCAAATATGCATACTTCAGATTGAGTTCTTTTTTTCTTTTTCTTTTTTCTTATGATCAAGTAAATAAATTTGTTTTGAAAAAAAAATGAATACAACTATTCCGGGCATACCTGAGCATAGATGTCAAACATTATGAAATATCTAATGATCTAAAGCAATAGATGATAAGTGTATTTTATACACTTTTTCGAGGTTTTAAATAAGGGTAATTGACAAAAACGTCCCTACATTTCATTTTTTGACATTTTTGCCCTCATTTCAACATTTCTTTGCACTGGACGTCATTCTGTTCACATTGCGTCAGTTTTTCCGTTAATTAAATACAAAATACATTTTTCTTTCCATAAACAAGGGTAAAATTGTCCTCACCTATTTCACCCCTTATTCCCGCCATCAACTTAGTCCATAAGTAATAGTAGTAGCAACATGAATATGAAAATACTTTAAATTATTACGTTAAATAAAGAAAAAATATCGTGAACAACATTATATTTCACAATTCCACAACTACTGTTGTTGTCATGTTGGGCTACTGAAAAAATTTAGAAAGACATATTAAATGGGTGGTCAATTTATAAAGATTAATGTTGGATGTTCACTTCTAGTATATGCTTATTAAAGGTGAAACCCATTGGGTAAATTGAGAAGAACGAGTGGAAATGGATGCTGTGACGTACGTATTACATTTTAATGGTGAATGTCTCATTTTGGCTCAATGGATAATATGAACTGGTCCTATTCACTTCTTCTAAGAATTGAATTAACCTTGTGATAATAGTCCCTACGTTGTTATATTTTTTCTGAAAACATCCCTACCTTTAAAATGTATTGGTGAGAAATGTCCCTACCTTTTTAAAAAATTTGCGAATAACGTCCCAACCTTTTAAAAATTTTGGCAAGAAAAGTTTGTGTTTTCTTCTATTTTCCTCTTGTTTATACACAAAAAAATTCGAGACTGATTTTGGGAAAACCCATATCTTTCGAGAAAGTGACAGTGGTCCCAATCGGGCCCATGACCCATTTAATGGTGCTTGATGCTAGCATTTAAGCATTGGCTGCCTTCTCCTATATTTTTTGTTCCAAAAAAGAAAAAAAAGAATTATTAGTAGTTAGCTTCATAACAATACTCAAATAGAGGGCTCGAGAAGAAACACAGTACCAGTGCCAACTCCTGGTGCTTCTTCACTTCATCTTCTCACTTCTTCCAACTGGAATCTTGACAAGTATTTTTCTAACTGTCTCTGCCTACAAAGTTGATGTTACATGCTTTCAAAATTCTAAAAGTCATACAAGATGAAAATAAATTGAAGTAGAGAGAAAAAGCAAAACTCTGATTCCCGTGCTGCTTTCTCATTTTTCATTTTACACCTTTGAGCAATCTCAGCTTTCTTCAGCCGTTGTTCCATTCACCCTTGTTTATTAAAAGGGTTGAATAAAGGGGCGAAATAGGTGAGAACAATTTTATCCTTATTTATTGAAAGAAAAAGGCATTTTTGTATTTAATTAATAAAGAAATTGACAGAATGTGGACGGAAGGACGTCTAGAGCAAAGAAAGGTTGATAAGAGGGCAAAAATGTCAAAAAATGAAAGGTATGAACGTTTTCCACAATAGACTTGAAAGGTAGGGATGTTTTGTGCCAATTACCCTTTTAAATAATGATATTTTATAGTTTTTCTAATGAAATATAACCTAATTCAAGTTATATTTTGTCAAATAGGTAAAACTCGATGTTTCATGAAGAATTGGAGAAACAAATGCAAAAATAGTGAAAAATGACAAAATCCAAAAGTCGAGGACTAAATTACATACAATCCATATATGAGATGGGCGACAAAATAAATATCAAAGATGCCAATGATTTAATTGGATACAATTGAAAGATAAAGGAACAAGATTACAAGAAAAAATGGCTCGATCGAATCAAATACAAAGTTTGGATACTAAAATGCAATACTTCAAAATTTGAGTTGGATTGCAAAACGATGATTCAAGAACGCCTAGAGTCAAATAGAGTTGAAGAGAAGTCAATGGGATGAGAATTTGTCGAAAATGATCAAAATACACGCGTGAGAAAGTTCGACAAAAAATTGTACTATATTTAAGCATAAGCCTGCAACCTTGTGTACGTATAGACCAATTATGGAGTTACTGAGGCCAAAACAAATCTAATATGCTTAAGCACCAAATGAACCATGTGTACGCATGGTTAAATTTCGCGAAAAAAATTGTTTCCTTATTTTACTTTGGAAATTTTTTGTATTATATCTTTTGGTACCCTATTTATACTGTAAGCTATCCAAAACGTAGGGACCTCCTTAGACCTAAAAGTTTCTATATTCTACATATTTTGGAGGTGAAGAACGAGACTAAGTATCAAGATCAAGATGGATTATACAAGTTTATTAAATAATATTCATCACTTTTGAAGATTCAAGCCAAGAAATTGGATTTTTCCACTTTCTTTATTATTTCTTCTTTTTGGGTGATGTTTGTCCAATATTTATTGTATAATTTAATCATTAGAATGCTAGACTGGTTTTTCTATTGCATTGGATGAATAATGAACCCTATTGTATATTTGTTTTGATTTAAGACTATTAATTTAGTTATTTTTTGATTGATTTTGCATACTTATTGTATTATTTAATTTATTGGCCACCAATTGAATAATTAGTTGCTTGTTGTAGTGTTGGGAGGCTCATAATAAGTTTAGAACAAGACAAAATTAACATTCTAAATATAATTATGAATAATCTTTATCAGTTAATTAAATATAATTATGAATAATCTTTATCACATATGTAATCACATATATAACTTATAATTTAATGCATTTTTGTCATATGAATTCTGACTAGGAATAAAATCGGATCGTGATTAGAATATACTTAATTTATCTTAGAAAAGATAATTAAATACACTAGTGTTATCAATTGTTACAAAAGCATGAAATTGACCATATTATGAATCAAGAATTAAAATAAATGTCAATAGGGGGTTCAAAATCCAATACAATCATTCACATATTTGACAAAATATTTTTTATTGTTTCCTTAATTTAGAATTAATTTAAATATCAACAAAATCACGTCTTTTGTATCACGAACATCAAATTTAGTAGTAACTATTGAACTAGAATTAAACATTATTCATCGTAGGACGATAACTCACAACTCACTTTATTAGTACTTGTAACGATCCGTACGCTTGTGGATTCCACGCAAATAATATACTTAAATCGAATCCAACCATGAAGTTTCAAAAGTTGCTGCAACTCTATCTAATCAAAACTAGAACTTGAGGTGTTGAACCTCTATGCAAATGTAGGGTGATCCCCTACTCGTTGAATCATTTCGATATCAAGAGTGGGTTTCCTCTTTTTATCTTTCTTGACTGCAGGAGTACGTAGATCTCCACCTTGCCTTTGAACTTGTGATTGCATGTCGTCGTCGTTCCTTGTTCCTCCTAAACATGGCCATTGGACTTATTCATTCCTTTCTTTTTGCTAGCGACCTCAACAAAGGGATATTCCTGCTCGTCCCTATTTTCTTGCACTGATTCCCCACGAGCATTCTGGCCATTTCGTCCAGCAATGTACTGGCCATTTTGTTCATAACTGTTCCGTCCCTTATGCACGACCTTTTTCCTGTTGACAACCTCAACGAATGGTTCGACCATTAGTTCAGTAAGCTGCTTTTGCTGTGCATCCATCTGGTATATCTCCCTGTCCAACGGAATTTGCCTGCATCCAATTTACAACAATTTGTCCATTTTTTCCAGCATGTGCTGCTGATTCTGACTGTGCTGAACTGTTGTCATAAATCTGTCCATTTATCCCATGTTGATTTTGCTGTGTTTTAGGCTCCACAACTAGGACTTGCTTAGTATTTGCGCCCCCAGCTTGATTTATAATTGCAGTCTGATTTTTCGAGGAGCATGTAGCTATCTTGTGCCCAAACATTTTACAAATTCCACAATTTAGGCTCATGCTATCCCTTGCTGGATTTTGATGTTCATCATTTCTTGTCACTTTGAAAGCAATTCAAGACATGCTAGTGTATGGTGGGAATTAAAATTCGATCTTCAGTAAATTATGATAGAATTTTTTGAAATGTGTTGTTGAAAAGTTATAAGACCTATGGAAGATGTGATTAGTATTGGTTATTTGACTTTGATTTAAATTAAAATCAAATTTTAATCCATACCAAACGGACTCTATGGAAAAAGATGATACTGATGAGACAGACAAACAATCATATCACTTGGCCTATCTTCCTAAATCGTGCCAGGTTCTGCAAATCAAACATTCCTTGGGATAATGCTATGAAAGCAATGTGCTTATCAGCAAGTTTGCCATTTAGTCATTGTTTGGTAATCATTCTCTCAAAAACCTTTTTTCTCATACTCATTTTCAATAGTAAATTCTTACAATAAAACATTCTTCACGTAAATCTAAATTTTTTTCCCACTTTTTAACTAAACATTCTCCAAAAACTTACTATTCAAAAACTCATTATCTTCAAAAAAATTGTCAAACAGGGACTTGATTTTTGTGCTCAACAATTTTCCACTGGACTCGAGACCTGAGGAAATGTGCTGTTTGGAATCTTTGAATGGTACACAACTGTAAATACATTCTCAAGATTTACACTTCATGTGGAGATTAAGCAAGCATGCTATTTCAAACTCTACACTGGCGAACAGGAGATAATGAATATTGCGCTACGGACATTGGACTTCCACTATACGAAAACTATGTAAATCCAGTCATTTTCACGAAAGTACGTTCCGTACGCATAAGATTTTAACTTTTTTTATTGATCCAGTCCTGCGGTGTAAATCCAGCGTACCAAACACATCAACCTATAGAAACCCAGACCCATCTCCATTGAATTCATCACCTCCCAGCACAGGGCAGTCGCTAGCATCATGTCCATATTGACCACAAGGAACTGTAAAACGCCTTCTCTTCCTGTATATATCTCCCAGTCCATCTCTCCATGGTCTCTCTTTCAACTTTTCAAAAGCTAAAGATTCACGAGGGTTTCCAGTGAAACTTTGAGCAATACCATCAGAATCTTCAACTTCTGGAAGCACAAGGGAATCAGATGGACTGTTATAAGCAATATCATTAGCACCGTTTGATGCAACAGGAAATTCTTTGATTCGAGCCAAAACCAAAGCGATATGATCACAAGCAATATCAAGGCGATCTTCTGTCTCGATTGATTCTGTAATTAGTCTTGAAATCATTGATTGCAATAACTGAATCTTTCCAGAAGTAGCATGCACAGGTTTAGTTGATGACAAAGGGACATCACGCCATCAATTGGGCAGATATTGGTTGGGAATCTGAAAACAATTGTTGATTGAGAGAACACGAAGAACGTGCCTGCAGAGGATGCCTGAAAACTCAAAGTGATTACAGTTACAGCTTATCAACTCATCATTCGGAATCCATAGTACTTTGCACCCCACATCCTTTTCCGTATGGTGTCTCACAATAAAGTAATTCTCATCTACAATTAACGATGCATATTGAGGTGCCAATAAGAGTTCCTCCTGTAGTTGGCAGAAGGCATATGGTGTAAGAACAGCTGCAGCATTCGACTCAATTGGGGAACCCGTTTTGAGGGATACTTCAGGTATCTTACGTAGCATCTTTTGTTTTGTTTCTGCTTGATCTTTAGCATCTAAAACTGTGGCCACCTGCGAAAGAGTAAATACAAGAAAGATTGCAGCACTAGGCATCCTTTAATTATAATTGCACAATTAATTCCCGATGACAAAGGGTGTCCAAATCTTTTTAAATAGTCGTGTGGCCTTCGAGGGCACATGCCTTATTTCAAATCCAAATTCTAGAGTTGAAAATGTGAGAATCACAGGACATTTTTATGGAGATTTTGACGGTTTTTGACACTGCGGACAGCAACTATAATAGAAAGCTGAATGCCATCTTTCTCTTTCTTAAAGATCAAGGACCAACTAGATACTCGGACAATAGGTACTAACGATACAATTTTCTCTATATAAAATTGACAGCTGTAATAAGTAATAACTCATAAAGTAACAAATAGAAGGAAATAGTTTGGTACCTTCTCGACCTGCTCGACAAAATTCTCAAGCATAGATTGTGCACTCAAAAAACGTTGGATGCATGACTTTATCGATTCTGACTGGGATGTACTAGTCATTCCTGCAAAGAAATAACATCTCAGAAAAGGTAGTGCCCAATATGTACGCAATGCATACAGGCTCACGACATGGTTATTTCCATGCAGTCCATATGCATCAACCATATCCCTCCATCCCACTTCAAATTCCTCTGTTGAGTGCAAATTATAAAGCCGATGGAACTCAGATTTCCAGTTATCATATTGCGAGCCAAGTACAACAGAAAACCAATCTGGAAACTTTGAAATGACATGCCAAAAGGCAAAGGCATGCTTAGTCCGTGGCATTTCAGTAGCAACTGCTTCTTTAAGCCACATGTTTTGATCAGTTAAAATTGTTCCCGGAGCTTTTCCATTCATGAATTCCAAGAACGTCTGTCAAATACAATGAAAGAATATAAATGACCAAAATGGTATACTCTGGAAATCTCAAAATTACTCTATACGGATATGATGAAAATGCTATATGATCCCATTCTATTAACAGATAACACATTGTAAATGGTGCGACAATTAAATATGGCCCTCTGGTAGGGATCAAAACATAGATAGGGTAACAAATTGGTGGAATTAGAATGCAAGTTTTTTCTATTTTTTTCTCTGGGAGTAAACAGGAAAAAAAGAAAAAAGGGTAAAAAAGAAAATAAGTAATATTCCTTTGAACACTTGTCGTGCAATCAAAATTCCAGCATTCCGCTCCTGAAAACGAATGTATGAGGGATTGAACATTTGTCAGCAGATGCTAAATGGCAATGCTAGCAAATCACAGGCTTAAGTGAAGTGTCTATTAGCATAAACAAAATTTTATCTCAATGAACAAATACTAGAATGTTTAGCCATGCTTAAAAGTAAGCGAGGTTCAAGTAATTGTTTGTTTCCGTTGAATATCTCACTTGGACCAAATAAAATAAGTTCAAAGCTTATTTACTTATAAGTCAACCTTTTAAACTTTATCCAAACATATTCAAAGTATAGAAGTAACAACCTCGTGCTCACAAGCATCATTAGGATCCTAATAAACAAGTGACTTGAAATTCTTTCTGCATCTTGCATCAAGGCATACACGAAAATGCAGTCAAATGTTGGTAAATAACTCAAGTAATATCTATAAGGGTTAAAAATAAAACAAGAAAATCTAAACATCAGTCACGGAAGAAACATGGAGAATGGTGCTTATGTAATTACTTACCTTCAGAGCCCAGGAGAATGACCCCATATTTTCATCCCTAATAAGTACGCAGCCAAAGAAACAATTCGTTCCATGATTGTCCACTCCAATCCAAATCCCGAGTAACATATCATATGTATCCAAGCGGTGAATAGTATCAAAAACTATTGTATCTCCAAAGGCCTCATACAATCTGATTGATGAAGCATACGACCATGCAATGTGCTCTAACCTGTTATTGGCATCTATCTTAAAGTTGTATTTGAAGTTGGGATCTTTGTCTTTCTTCTCCTTGCACATTTTGAGAAGGTCGATTGGGTCATCATCCCGCTCCACACTTCTGAACGACCGAAGCAAGTTTCTGACATCAATCTCTGTGAATGATAAACAACCTAGCTTAACGCCTTTTTCTAGCTCCATTAACCTAAGCATTTGCCGAACTGACATCCCAGCTTTTGCATACATGCATATACGACTCTTGTCATCAACAGTCATTGTGCAGTAGGCAGGGAGTAGTCGAGTTTCACTGAACTGCAAGAGGTCATGGTTATGCATATTGCTAAAACCTGTGACACGCCATTCAGCGACGTCGAAATTTGCCCTTTTTACTATTCTCATATATGCTAGACATCCACATCGCGAGGATATTCGATTCCTTTGTAACTTTCCATCATCTAATGGCTTCAGTTGTGGAAATCCACCACGATGGCATGTAAAATCCCTTCTTGTAATCCCCTTGCCTACACCGTCTTTTCCACGAGTCCGATGACGTCTGATTGAGAACCCACATTGCTTGGCAAAGCTACAATAGAATTCATATGCTGCATCCTGAGAGACAAATCTTTGACCAATGAATGGCACAAGGTTCACAGATGCTTGTCGCGACAAAATTGTGTCCTCTGGCATTTCCTCTACAGTTCCATTATCATTTGGAGAAGACTCTGATCCATTTTCAGAAGTTTCTTTCAATATAGTTGTTATTTCAGGCATCACTCCGATCAAGATAAACCAATATGCAGATACAGCAACTGAGAATAATTGGAATTTTAGTATGACTACGACCAATATCAAAGATCCAGTAGAAAATTTTAGGGACATTAATTAACATTTCACAACTAGAATTCTTAAGGCTTAAGGCTGCAGTAAAGATATCATTGTGAGGCCAGACAACTAAACTCTTATGGCATGTTTGATCAGGGGACTGAACAGGATTAGATAGTATTTGAAATTAAGAAAGAAAAAGAAACTAAAATCTTATGCACTATAGTGTCCAATTCACTCTAATATCATGTATCAAACTTGACATTAGAATTATGTTCTCTTTTTTCTTGGGGTATGTGTTTTGATGGGGGTGAGGGATCAGCAAATGATAATAGTACAAAATGCTGAAGATGAGTATGCTTGATGGTACATTTCACAAGAACCTAATCACAAGAAGATCTCTGTAAAGTGGGGAGAATGCATGTGGAATACCAATTTCCAATGCTTAATGAGGTCATTTTCAACCCAACCTATAGCCAAAAGTTAACCATGACGATACATACAAGTAGCCAAGAAAAAAAGGGACTTCTAATGCCTCTAAAGATTAATGATAGTCTCACCCCTACCAATCAATCCCATGTGTTTGTGGGTTATCTTTCATTTTCAAGGGTAAGAATAATCACTTATTACAGTGAAATTCTAGAAACTTCCACATTCGACAATAAACAATGAATAATCCACCAACAAAAGTTTGTTTATCGTTCAAAATTTCTATATCCAGATCAGTACTCAACAATGTGATAACAATGACTATGACACCTCAACAAGCAAAAATGGCAATGATTTTAAATTCAGTAACGCCTTAGTCGTCCATGCTCTATCTTCATTTTCTTCGCCTACAGAGAATAATTTTCGTCCCATGTTCAAACTGTCATTGCAATTCCAAATTTGTAGCGTTTAATCATACAGTCAAATTAACATTTCAAATAATCTTAAATTTAAGCAACTTCGATAAGCAACAAACTCACTGTTCTAATTTACATCATCAGCTACAGTTCAAAACGCTTCTCCACATTGATGATCCCTTGAAAATATCATCTTCATACCGCTTGATTCGAAAGTCTGAAAATTAATTGCCATGACTTCAAATAAAATACTCAATATTTAGGATCTAATCCTTATCTTGATAAAAAAAAAAAATGTGAACTAATATAACAAGCAAAATTTGTTAATCCCTGAAACAACAAACGTACGGCCATGAAGAATTTTTATTTTGCATAAAAACAAAAATATGATTTCATACAAAAAAAAAAAAAACTATAAGTAATCTACTTACCGAATAAGAGGGAAGATTTACTGGAGCTACTGACTTTGAGAAATAAAATAGAAAATTCTAGAAATTTTAAGCAGAAAAATTAATATTTATTGGGCGGGTAAGATCAGGAAAGCGGGAGCGGTGCGCTGTGCGCATCCAAGCAGGAAGATGAACTCTTGGCAGCGTTGAAGAGCTACCGTGCGCTGAATGGTGGAACGGGATTATCGTGCGCAAAAGGCCCAAACATTTGCAGTTGCGGTGGGACCATGTTGCTCTCGAATCTTTTGCGCCTATCACGGTACATTATATCAAGTGCGTGTACGTTGCCACTGGCGTAGATTAGATGGAACCCTAGCTGGACTTGGGCCATCGCCGACTGGATAGGATCTGCCTCTACAGATTGGAGCGGGCTTTAATTCTTGTGGAAATTACACCAAACCATATTTTAAGTATTTGACATTTTAAAATCATATTGATAGTTTAATATTTCAAAAATCAGAACTTTTATTAATTAATTAATATACATAAAAAATAATTAATCTAACAAATCCTAATTTCAAACTCTAAATTACCTCACTTTTGTCTCTATTCTCACCTCTCAACCACCGAATATCAACAGTGGGGAAATAAAGTGAGATCGTCGGCATCGGAGTGAAGCCAATCGAAGCAATGTCATCGATACAACCTCTAGTCCAACGATGCCTGCTCCTCCCTCTTCTGTTTCTGCAGCAGATCCACTGTGAGTTGTGGTGGTGAAATGATCGCGAATCACCCTTCGACAGTTTTCCCTTCGTGAATCATCGTGAATAGCGAAGATGAAATGATACCGCAAAGCGGATCCACCACTCCGACGACTCTTCACAGTAGCGCTCGAAGGAGAGGTAGTTTGGGTTGGTGGCAATTTGTTGGGTTTGGATGGTGTCTTTGTGTGATGGTAATTTGTAGCGGTTTGGGTGGGGTTTGGATGGTGATCTCTATGGTGGTAGGGATGGTTTTGTGTGGTGGCAATCCGTGTGGTGTTGTTGTTATTGTTGGAGTTATCGTAGTGGTTATGTCGATGGTGGTGGTGGGTAACGCCGTTGGCAGTTGTTGGTTGTGGAGTGGTACTTTGGAGTGGTGGGATGGGGTATGTGTGCTGTTGGTGTTGTAGCGGTGGTGATATCGACGATGGTGGCGATGGAATGTCATTGGTGGTGGTTGGTGGTTGTTCGGTACTTTGGAGTGGTGGAATGGGGTGTAGGTATTTGTGACGATTTTATTGGTTGATTGAAATTTGTGACTAATAAATTAATTAATTTGTGATCAATGTGTTGTGGTTTTGGCGGTGACAGTGGTGGTGGTGCTGTTGGAGGCAGCGTTGAAGCGGTGGTCGTAAGTGTTGGTGGTGGTCATAAATTATTTGACTCATTATGACCAATGAATTGGTTCATCAGTGACCAATAAATAATATGTAATCAATGAAAAAGATAAATTGCGAGTAAGAAATAATGCGTGACCTAAAAAATTAATAATTTGTATTTGTCTAATAAATTGTGTTCTATATTATTTGTGATCCTTAAGCTATAAAATTTTTGATTCGTGACCGAAAAATAATCTGTGACCTATAAATTTTTTGATTTGTGACAGACAAATAAGTTGTGACTAAAAATTAATCGTGACTAATTAATTTTTTTGATTTTTGATCGATGAACGAACTGTGACCTATGAGATTTTTAAATTATGATCATAAAATTTCTGATTTATGACAAAAAAATAATAAATTACTATTTAAATTATTATTTTGTGATCAAATTGTATAGATATGTGACTTAAATATATTTAATTAATTGAACAATTAACTAACTAATTAAATCATAAACAATTTTTAATAAAAATCTGATTTTTGAAATTTGAAACTTGTTTTCTTAATTTTAAAATATTCCATACTTATTTTATGAAATTTTGCCATAATTCATCGCTCATAATCTTATCCAGTATTACAACTGGAGGCCCAATCAAATTCAAGAGGGTCAATTCTTTCTTGGACTTCAAACCCAAAGAAGCATATCCATTCAAGAAATTTATAGCATGGTTGGTACGATATGCTAGGATTTATAGAGTATTAAGTATTAAAAATAAAAATAAGATAAAATCTTTTTTAATGTATAATTTATTTCTATCAATTGCACGTTTAAAAAAAAAAAAACATATTTTTTAAGCTTTGTGAAACATGTTCTAAAAGCAATCACATGAGTCTTAAGACAGTTAGTGCTTTTTTGTGCCCCATTATTTGTAAGTAATATATTATAGAATAGTGATTGATGTTAAAATGTATGGTTAGAAAAGAAAGAAAAGTTTTTTATTTACATATAATATTATTTTAATGAAAAATGTGTGATTGAAAATGAATACTGCAAAAAAAATAATGTGGTAGAATGGGGCACAAACAAAGCCTTAATAAATCTATTCAACCAAATTAAGTGGACCCCACAAGAATATATGTTGAGCTCAACACTCGAGTCTATATGCTACCTCTCTTATTTACTTCTGTGAGGTTTATTTTAGGCGGAGCAAAGATTTTGCTTCGTATCCCTTGTCAAAATAGGCTAATGGATAAATTCATCGAATAGTTTAAAGAAAAAAAAAAAAAGGTTGAACCCCAACCTTGAGAGCCCCCACTGTCCCGTCCCTACAACTTTATGAGGGAGGTAAATCTTGGGATGTGCCCCAACAGGTCAGGGAACAAGAGCTGCCTGTACACTGCGCCTACAAGGAATTCAATTCCATGTTTCAGGAATTGAACCCCCACACTGCAATTGTCAGTAAGGTGTGAAATAACCCCACTTTTGTACTTTGCACCACTAGGTTATGCCTCGAGGGGCTCAGAATAGGCTAATGGATAAATTGATCGAATAGTTTAAAAAAAAGAAAGAAAAAAAAGAATAGTTTTATATTTGCCACCACAAGTAGGCGGATGTGTTTCTCTTAGAATTGGCTCGAGAATTTGTAGTTTTGACTCAATTTATATCTTGACATAGTAATTCTATATCATCAAAGACAACTCACAAAGATACTGTTGAGAAGTTTGATTTTAAATTAAATAAGAACATATAATACTTAGTTCATTGTTAGCTTTTGTTTTGCTTCGGGCAAGCAAGTAAATCTGCAGTGTAAACCTTGACTATCGCCTATTGGATATGGTAGGGATGGCAAAAAGTTGGTTAAACCCGATATCCACCGCTTAATCAAGTATTCCGGTCGAGTAAATGTAACAAGGGCCTTGTCCCGTTTAATCTTTATTTTTTCTAAGAATCCAATAAAAAAAACTCCACAAATTTTATTCATTCTAATAGAAGCTGACAACTAAAATTATCTAAAAAATATGACAAATAATAAAAATTTTAATTTATCAAGTATATTTAAATAATTTAACTTTTAAAACTAAAAAATAAAAACTAAGAAATATATTATTGACACACTTTAATGAATAAGGATAATAAAATGAAATATTTTTAAGAAAAGGTAAACGGGCCCGCTCCACCCCCTTAAACAGGTAAGTGGGTGGAAAATTACACAGCGTGGCGAGGGGCAAGGGAGGTTGCCCGACTCTGACACGCTCTGTTGCCATCCTTAGGCTATTGTCAAGATTTTCTCTTTTAGATAAAATTGTTGGATTTGCTAATAGTATATCAGGGATAATAAATAAATGTAGGCACCGAAACAATAAAATATAAAGTTTCTTATATTAAAATACACACAATGACGTAACATTCTCAATGACAGAAAAAACCACAAAAATTGTCTTTTTTTTTTTAAATGAAATATTAGGTTTAGAAATATATAGAAAAATAGTTGTGTTAAGCAAGTAATGTTAGATATGGTGAAAATTGTTCGAAAATTTTGAAGCTCTGCACACTTTACTGCTCGATCTTAGCTTATGCTTGGCTTATGTTTACAACCTATTTATAAACATTCAAGGTTGTTTTTATCTACACATAACTCTTAAATACTACTCACTCATTTTTATCTATATATTTAAACCGTTGATATACACTTTTCAAACATGTTTTGAGCACAAATATCAAAACTCTATTTGAACTTTTCATAAGATTGTTAAAGAGTGCCATTAGAGGTGTCAAAATATCGAGCTACTAAATTTTGAAGTGCCTCGCTCAAGAAAGCACGGCCATTGGTACATTATGCCCCATTAGAGACCATGATTGATTTTATTGTAGAGGTTCTAATCTACATAAATCTATACTAAAATAAAAATTACTCGCGTATTTCGTACTCAACATTTGGGTAAAATAGCATATTTATCCCTAGCATTTGACTAATTAGCACAACTCTTCGTTTGATTTTTCTATTTATTTGACTGAATACTATGCTTAAATTTTGACCTCTCAACGATTTAGTGTCATTCATATTAACGAAAGAGTAATGCTATGTAATCTCATTGGAATTGTAATCCTATTTCAGGTTGTACTAGTTGAGAGGTTAAATAAAAAATAAAATTAAATGACTCATTTAATTTCACCTAATAATTAATATTGTTAGAGTTACCTAAATTGAAATTGCAATTTGTGGAGCATTACTTTTAACCAGAAGGGTCATAATTCCTTTTAGCTTTCGTTATAAATACTCGACTTTTGTGTAACTCCAAAAAAATGAAAAATTTGAAGTTGACGAGAGGATCTGACTTTGACACATGTACATGAGTGGCAGATCGATCGAGAAAGTTGAGGTTGGCACGACATTAATTATAAAAAAACTTTTAAATTCGAAAAATTAGATTTAAAAAGTAAAAAGAAGGAAGCATCGAGTACACAAACCCACCAACACAGCCTTACAGCTCAAATTCTGGCCCTTCTGACATTATTTTTGTCTCACAATTCCCATTAAAAGGAATATTTTTCACAACGCCAACCCCCTCCTCCTCGCGCAGTAATCAATGAAAAGGACAGTTCAATTATAAATGTCTTCCGAAAACTGCCCTTGAAAAGTATATTTTGACACCCAAAATCTCTCTCTCTCGAGTGGTTTGGGGGTAACAATGGAAGACATGGGGCGGCCGAGTTATGGTGGCGGTGGTGACTGGAGGCCAAAGACGGTGAGTGGTTCTGGAAATCGGATGTACACGACATCGAGTCAGCCTCATTCGCCTGATTTGCCACCGGTTCCAGCTGTCACTAGGCCGAGCCAGGTGGCGGCGAAGCCATGGGGATTCAATGATCCTGAAATGAAGAGACGGAAGAGAATTGCAAAGTACAAAGTGTACACTGTTGAAGGTAGAGTCAAAGTATCAATCAGAAATGGATTCCGTTGGATCAAGAACAAGTGCTCTGAACTCATCCATGGCTATTAGGTTGATACTGTTTCTTTATTTCAGCTTTTTTTCTCCTTTTCTGTGTCAGATTTATGAATTTCAGACAGGATCTTGACTGGTTTTATTGAATTTAGATTGTGTTTATTTTTGGACATATTTTAGGATTTGTTCATCGTTGAGAAAGCGTTTAAAAAACGAATCGTTAATGTGTGACTGTCTATTTTTAAAGTTCTCTCTCGTTTAATTCATTAATGCCCGATCGATTGAATTGTATATTATTTCTATAGTTCGTTGAGTTCTAGTTACCCTGGAGATTAACATCAGATTTACAGTAGATTTTGATAGAAATTAACAAGACGAGCTGTTGAAAAGTTATGGATGATGGATCTAATTAAAATTAATTGTTGATTTTAACTTAAATTAAAATTAAAGTTTATATATATATTTTTTAATCAAACAAGGGCTTAGTATTCCTTGCTTGTGGCGAGAGATTTCATTTGACATATTTGGACAAAATATGTTACAGGGACCTATAATAGCTATAAAATTTAATAGAGCAGTTGTTGAGGAAATGAAAAACTGATTTCACATTCAATTCTAGTGTCTATGTATGTATTACAACGAATTATATAAATAGGGAAAAGTTGAGCTAACTAACTACTTCTAATTACTACTTACTGCCTAACTGCCAGCTGTACAGCTAACCATGAGCTGATTAACAGTGATTCAATTTTGGCGTTAATACCCCTCAAGATGGACTATGCAAGTCAATAATAGTCATCTTGAACAATAGAAGAAAAAAAACAGAAGCTGGAACTGGCTTAGTGAATATGTTAGCTAACTGGAGCTGAATACATATAGATAGGATTTTGATAAATCCATCCTTGATCTTATCAAGCGATCTCAATGTGTTTCTTATGAAAATAGGATTATTGGCAATATAGATTGCAGCTTGGTTATCACAAAAAGATCAATGCTGATGTATGAAGTGAAATCTAAAAATCATGAAGTAATTGGTGAATCCAAACAAGTTCACTGGTTGTGGAAGCTAATGCACGGTACTCTGCTTCTGCAGAAGATCTGAATAATTTACTCTGCTGTTTAGCCTTCAAGATATAAGTGAATCACCAAGAAAGACACAAAACCCTGTGATGGACTTCCTTGAGTCGAGACATGATCCCCAATGAACATCGACAAATGCTCAAAGTTGGAAGGATGAGGAAGTAATGAACAGTATTTCTTGGCCTGGTGTTGCTTTAAGATACCTTAGAAGATGATGGACTGCATCAAGATGAGGCTGAGCAACAAATTGGATGAGTTCATGGATTGCAAGGTAATGTCAGGACGAGAGATTGTTAAGTAAAGCAACGGTCCTACAAGTCTTTGATATAGAGATGCATCTTCAAGAAGGCCTCCCTTAAAGGAACTGAGACGAACTTTGGGGTCCATAGGCAATTGAGCTGGTTTACAAGCAAGGATGCTAGTGTCTTCAAGGAGCCGGAGATTGTAATGTCTTTGAGAAAGAAAGATGCCTTTATGGGACCTGGCTATTTCCAAGCCAAGAAAGCATTTAAGGTTTCCAAGATCTTTCAGTTTAAACTAGTTATGTAGAAATGTTTTCAAAATTTCAATCTCTTTAAAGTCTGGTCCAGTGATGACAATGTCATCAAAATAGTCCAGCAATGCAATGAAAGAGGCACCATATTCCTTTGTAAATAACGAGTAATCTAACCTGGACTGATGAAAACCATGGAGGATAAGAGCTTGAGAAAATTTTGAGAACCATCGCCTAGATGCCCATTTGAGACCATAGATAGATTTATGAAGCCTACAAATGAGTTTCTTCCCCTGAATTCCGACTGGAGGTTGCTTAGAATAAATTGAAGGTAGGTCCATATAGATTTCTTCAAAGAGGTCCCCATGAAGAAAAGCATTATTCACATCCAAATGAATAAGATGCCATTTCCATATAGTTACAATGGCAAGTATAACTTTCCCAGTGACCAGTTTAGCAACGGGAGAAAATGTCTCAATGAAGTCCTACCCTTCTTGCTAAGTGCAGCCTTTAGCCACCAAGCGAGCTTTGTAACAACCCTTGTTGCCATCAGACTTGTATTTGATTTTGTATACCTACTTGCAACCTATAGAATGCTTCCCTTTAGTCAATGAAGTAACAGTCTAGGTTCAATTCATTTCCATAGCTGCTAATTCAGGGGCCATAGCATCCCTCCAGCGATCAAACTTCAAAGCTTGGTGGTAGAATTGAGGCTCAAAGTTGGAAGAAATATTAAGAAGAAGGGTGCTATGTAAAGGTGAAAAAATTGAATATGAGATGTAATTACATAAAGGGAACTGTAACTGACAATTTTGAGGGGTAATGTTGGTAAGGAGATTACAATGATAGTCACTAAGGTAAGATGGGGGCTTACATGTTCTAGTAGTCTTTCTAGGAATAGGTGGTGTGGTTTGAGTACGATTTTAATCTTGGACAGGAATAATTTGTACGTCAGTAGAATCATTTGTGTAATTGATTTCGTCGTCAGTTGGAAATGTGGAAAAGAGTGGTTATTGGAGAAATAAAAAATTACATGAGGTAGGACTCAGTCAAGGAAAGGATAACCAAATCATTTGAAGCCTTAATAGCACAAAATGTCCCTACGTTTGGCGTATAGCGTGCAAAACGTCCATACTGTTTCAGATTTTTGCATTTTCACTCCTATTTCTACGTTTCATTGCGAAAAAGTTCTTTTCACCAATTTTTAACACAAAATGACCAATATACCCTACAATTTAAATACAAAAAAAAAGAAAAAAGAAAAATAAACTAGATGTGCCTATTTAGGTTGATGGTGATTTAGGATAAACTAGCCGACTTGGATACTCCTCTTTGCTATTGGGGCTATACTAAATGATTGGATTGTCAAAATGTTAAATTTGATAATGGATAAAATCTCACGTTGAATACGATGAAAATATAGACCTATTTATAAATGTTTGTAATACTTTTCTTAATAAAGTTCACTTTTTAAGATGGAACTCTAAGTCTTAACCCTTGTTTGATTTCAATTATTTTCAGAATTCAATGTTAGGTGGTAATTATGTGCCATTCTTTTGTGAGTGAAAACCTTGTTGTTTGCTTGATCCGTTGAAATTATAAAAAGATAGAAAAAAAAAAAGGATAAATTAGTGGATGATAAATATAACTAAAAAATTATAGTTTGACTTTGACTTGTAACTCCTGTTTTACCAAGCTTTTTGAGATTATAACCTAATGTGTTCTTGATATGTGTGAATGAAAGTTTGGTTTAAGAGATTCTTGCCAATCGAATCAGTCGAGTTTGGGTAGTTTCAAAGCGCTGCTAATTATATAATCCCATATTTGATGGTTATTATATAGAAAAATTGAGGGAAAACGATGTTTTGAATAATATTTTATGGATAATATGTTACTAAAAAGTAGAAAAAAGTTTTAAGTTGTTGTGTAAAATTTTTTATTAGGTGAATATGTGATTGAAAATAAATATAAAAAACAAAGAGAATCAAATAAAAGCTAAATATTGCATTCAATCACTCGTAGAAACTTAAAAAAATTTCATAGTCAATGAGAGAATATTTTTTTGTGAATAGATTTTTCTCTACCGAATAACATTCAGAAGTAGGCGACTCAACAATTTTTAGAAGAAGGTGAAACATCAAGATGCAATACTAATGGGAGTATTTAAATAAAGGAACATGTTATGTGTACAATAAATATGTACAACATTGTTCACACACACTCACATGTATTGGATGGGGTCCACGATTAAAATAATCACGGATCCCACTCTTGAGTGAGGGTTGTAAACGTTGCTGCACAGCAAATGCTGTACATTCAACAAAATCCTTAAATAAATCCGCTTAACTCTTTTACCAATACTTGAAAGTTTAAACTGAGGTTGCAATTTTCATGTAAACTTCCCGGTTTGGTTCATCAGATTTTCTGCCCCCGCAAGTAGAAGCCTTTCATTTGGTCTTTGTTTAATTAGGTAAAACTACTTAACATGTGAATTTGATTTTTCGATAAGTGATTTTACGAATGCATAATATGTGATTAAAAAAATAAAAAAAAAATTATGAGAAAATGTCAAAAACAATTTTTTTATTTTTATTTTTTCGGAATTGTGTGACTTGAAAAGTCGGTGGAAAGTGATATTGAATAATCAATTTCAAATAATTAAGAGCTTATATAGAAGTGAATTTTGAAAATTTTCTCCAACCTCATTTTAACTATACATAAGACGGACCCATTAAGAAATGGGGGTCCGTGGGTACAATTGCTCCTACTAGACTTTTAATTTTTGACATTGAAAAAAAGTCCATATAATTTTAGCTCATAATTTATGAAATTATTTTTTGCTTAATCATATCTTGTTCTCGTTAAACCATAATCTTGAATTTGCCCCTAATTGCACAATTTCAAAAAAAGAATTATTTTTCATGTTTTTAATAAATCTTTCCAACTTTTATCCACATATTCTTTAAAATATTCACCTTTCAAAAAAATCGTTTTTTAAAGGATCACATCAACAAAGGCTCTTTATTCTACTAGATTAGTTAGAATAAACATTTACGTCGTTTGATACCATAATTAACTTAGCCCCTGTTTGATAAGAATTAAAATCAGATTTTTAGTAGATTTTGATAAAAGTTCATTAAATGTATGGCTAAAAGGTTGTGAAATTCATGAAATATGTTATTAAAATTAATTGTTGACTTTAATTTAAATTAAAATCTGAATCTTAATTGTTATCAAATAGAGGCTTAGTATGATGTAAAACACATGAGTATATACTCCTCGAAACGCGGTTTCCTTGAAAGCACTGTGTTTCTACTCTTAAAATAATTTTTTTCTTTGAATTTTAAAAACAGACATTATGAAGAAATAAAAATAGAAAAATCTAATGTTTACTCAGGCCAACTCTTTACTTCAGGCTTAAGACGCAGGGAAGAATTAACAAAGATCCAAATTTGAACAAAACCGTGTGTAGCTGTGCAAAAAGTGTGTTCCTTTTCCTAATCATTGCTGTACTGTAGTATTTGCCCAAAATACCCTCTGCAAATTTTGTCCCCATTTGGTCTCATTAATTTTCATTTCATTATATTCAATTTTTTTCTCTTTTATTTTCAATCACACAATCTTCCATAAAATAATATAAACGTAAATCGAAATTTTTTCTTTCTTTTTCAATCACTCTTTTATCAAAAAAACAATATTCCACCTAGTTTCATTTTCAAAAAATGGGGGCCAAACAATGACTTTACCGCAACGCTAAAAACGTTATTGAATATATTTAAAAAGAAAAGAAAAATGGAGACGTCTATTTGTGTAGATAAGTATTCATGTCTTTTATGTCAACTTTTTGGAATCTGATGGCTGTACACCGAGCTTAAGCCCCTCACAAAAGAGGGAGGTTAGCATCCAGTAAAAAAAATCGCGAGCCCCCCCTCTTGTGAGAGGGGCTGTACTCCGTGCTCTCAAGACCCCAACTCTTTTCTACTTGTGTCAATTTGATAGAAATTAAAATTAAATCTTTTTATCAAAATTAAAATTATAGATTAATTTTAATTATATATTTTATGACATCCACTATTTTTCAAACCCTAATTTCATTAGTTTTTTTTATATCAAAATTGCTAAAATTAAAATTTTAATTTCCACCAAACAAGGGCTTGATATTACAATAAATATTACTTTCGACTATCCCACTTTTATACCCAAATCATAATACTCGTTGTGCTTACTTCGACGACAAAAATAAAATTCTAAACCCATTCCTAAATATGTTGGTGTCGTCAAAACAATTTTTTTCCCCCTAATTTCAATTTTTATTTTCATTGACATAGACACGAATTTTGGATGTTTCAAACAAAAACTCATGATATTTTATTGTTAAAACGTTTTTAAAAATTGTTTTTGATCTTTTAATTTGTGAGGAGCTGGATGATCACAGCCCAACAACTGAGGCCTTTCAAGACTTCATTGCCAGTCACTGTATTTTCATCCATAACAGGAGGCAATGTGAGATGGGTAATGGTACAAATACAGAAAATTTTTTACAGAACTTTTACAGAACTTCACATAGCATAGATTCATTAACAGATGACAAAAAAACAATAAATTGTCTGCAAATCAAGAGTAAGGATTCCGTGAAATAACCCCTGTATTTAGGGAATTTTCCATGTGAGATGGCACTTCACTGGATCACGTTAATTATCCTAAAATTGAAGAATAATGCTATGTAGTTTCATTGGGGGTTACTTAGGTGGCGTTAAATAATAGGTTAAATAAAAGATGAAATTACATAACTTATTTAAATTCACATAACATTTAATATTAATGTCATCTATACTGAGGTTGTAACCTCAGTTAGACTAAATAGCATTACTCAAAATTAAAATGATAAAAAATTGAATCGACTATATGAAGTTAATAAAATATGTGGCTGAAAAGTTGATAAAAATTTTTGATCTCACAAAAATGGAGTTAAAATTAATTATTGATTATGACGCAATTTTTTTATTAACTTTTTAATTAAACGAAACATGGACTTAAATTTTTTGAGCAGGGGGTATTTTGGTAAACAGCATAACAGCCTCCATTTCTTCTACCGCGTGCAGCCCGTTGGTCCTAGGTCCCACACATCGCCCTAGCCCATATTCTTCTTCCCTACCCCACGCCGCGTAACGTAAAGGATCCGCATCTACATGCAATCTCACGTATATATATGAGTTCATATTCTCCGCTAACAACTATCACAACTGCAAAATCTCTCACTAAGCAAGCATATTTTGTTAATTCTCCATCAATATTCCTGATATTCTTTTAAGTAATCTCAGCAAATAAGAAAAGATTTCAAAATGCAGAAGAACAACTCAGAATTTACTCGTAGAGCGTGGAAAATCATTCGTCTAGCCTTGCTGTGGGCGAGAGAAGGAGGTGTGTTCAGGAAGAGATTAGCAATAAGTTTAAATACACTACCAAACTACATCAAAAGTCTCCGGCAAGCCGGTCGCAGTGGAGGTTCGCTCATTTACGGCGAGCGTGAGCTCTCCTTCAACGCCACTCCGCTTATCCACGTGAAAATGCATCGCCCTTCTTCATTGCAGTTTAAGATGCCTCATATTCCCTGCATTAATAATCCACAGGTATTGGATTTTGAACACGATTTTGATTTCAATGATCGTGAGGAATTCGAAATGGACTATGATAACGGAGTGAAAGAGAGATTTTCGAATGGCGGGGATGATGAGGAAATTGATTTGAAGGCGGAGGAATTTATAGCCAAATTCTACGAACAAATGAAGTTGCAAAGACAAATATCTTATCTACAGTACAAGGAGATGCTTACTCAAGGCACCAGCTGACTAAAGTGTTTATACATAACATATATTTGTGCTTTGAACAATTTTCTGCATTTACTTTTTGGTCTCGTTTTCACTTTCATTTCCACCATTTTTGACGTAGACAACAGAAGTTTTTATAATATAACTATATATAAGCAATAAAACCAAATATTTTTCCCCGCACTGTGTTATTGTTAGCCAGTCATGATTTTAATTAAGAGATGAACGAATTGAGCCAAAAAAGACCCAAAAAAAAGGAGATCTAAATATTTTGTGGATCAAGATGCTTGGAATGTATGTATCATAAATCAAATGATATATTCAACTTGTTAATTATATGAGTCATATATTCTTGTGATATGTTCCATATTCGTATAATGCACAGGTAGAGCTCGTTATTTAGTACGAATCAATGGGATAATATTACTAATTTCGTTGGCTTGAATGGTTACTATGAGTATTTCTTAATTATTTTTTATTTTTAAAAGAGAAAAATGTCTATAGTAGAGAGATTGAACAGTTATATCTTTCATCGCTTCCAACATGCCAATATTAGCACTAATGGTACGGAAATTTAACTTGTTGTTTAAACAACTATCCAGAGTTTCTAAAGCTCCTTGTAAGGCTATAAAAAAAGGCATGAACTGGTGACCTTGTTGCCTCCCCAATGCTTAAGCCAGAAAACATATGGGAAGAATATACCTTGACTGAAGGGATAAGTGTGATATTCTCATATGGAAAAGAGCCATAGTTTGCTTAGAGCATTGAATTAAAATGGGAGAGTAAAATTGTAATTTTCATAGGACTTGATATAGTTCAATTTGGGTAAGATTCTTCACAAATAAAGTGATTTCAATTAATTAGGATGAGACTACTTGATCGAGTAGAACTTGAGGTTTGTGATTGCATCGTGCCCTTTCTGACATCACCAGTTTCAATTATATAGAATTTCACTCACTAAATCAATTAGTATCGTGGAAAAAATAATCACTTAGTATTTCTTATCTTTGGTATCGATATCTTTCCTTTGGCATGTTTTTGGCAATTCTATAAAAAGTCGTGTCCTTTATAATACTAGGTATAAAATTTATTTAAGTCATATCATATTGTACCTCCATCCTAGCACTTATTATTGATTTCAAATTTAAGAGAGGATGCTTAATTTGTCATTAATTAACGCAGTGCACCTGCACACTTGAATCGGAGCAGAAGTATACTCTTGTTTGGAAAAAAAAAAATAATAATTATTATAAATTATTTAAAATGTGAAGCCAAACTTTAATTTTAACTTATACTAAATTTTGTAAAACTCGTTATTCTTCTCATTATCATCTCCCCTTTAATTCCAAACTCACAAATTGCATACTTGAGTAAAGCAGGCTGGAAACAAGGCGGCCTTCATAGTCTTCAACAAGGAAAGGTGGGACTTACAACATTGGCCAAAATTATAGTTGGCCCCAAGGGTGGAGCCAAACTTTTTATATTGTGGGGTCAAAAACTAAAATGCAAGTTTTTTAAAAATAACACAAGTCAATATACTACTATAACTGTAGTCTACGCGTTTTAATTTTTTGAAAGCGTCGTATAATTACATTATTATCAATATTATAGAATACATCGTTTTCAATATATACAACCAAATTAATGCTTAAACATCAATTTTCCATCCGATTATGCAGCAATTCTTGATAATCTTTATCGTAGAAAATACTTTATCTACAGTAGCAACTGAATGAATTAACACCAACCTTACAAGCATTTAAACTAATGGGTACACCTCATTTTTTCGTTACAATCACTTTGCTGCAAGATCACTAAAGCCTCGTAATCCTTCAAAATCTTCATGCTTGCGCACATTAATAATGTTTGTCTAAACTTGCTCTTCAAGTGCTTAGATCTCTATTGATTTAAAATTTTTGGAATTGTACTTGCACAATCGAATTAAGCAACGTATATTTCTACAATCACCTATCAACTAAAATATACAAGTGGAGGTTACATTGTCCAATCTCCTAACATATCAAAATTTCATATCTTTGCATTCCAAACAACATTTCAACATTTTAGTGAATACACTTAATAATACACTCGACCAGCTGACCTTCAAAATTGAATAGCAATTACACATTTACACTACATAACAATGTCAATATTATTTTGAAAACGATACTCGTGAAAAATTATTCAATAAAACAGTTAACACTACAAAGTTTGATCTTGCCATTTTAAAATTATATATTCAGTCAGCATTAGAATAACTTGTTGATAGTTCTCCTCTTCCCTTTCCTCCAAATTGATTGGGTTAAGCTCCCAATTCATCTTAAGAAAGCAACACTAAGCCCCCTATTTGGTACGGATTAAAATTCAAATTTTAATTTGTGAGGATATGGTTCACCTAACCCCACCACCTAATGTTGTGAGTTGATGGGAGTGAGGTTGACACAATAAGGTCTTCCCACGTTTTGGCAGAGGCATGGTCTTCCTTCCTTCTCCTTCATATGGACTCTCTACCATTTCAAATAAAAGGGCAGCTCTCGGTCTCTTTCATCCCAGCAGAAAAGAGGAGCTCTCGGTTTTTCATAGGTTCTTCATTGGTTTTTTCCCCTCTCTCTTTGGAAGGCAATTGGCATAGCATGGGGCTGTTCCTGAGCCTGGAAAAACACCCATAAATCCAAGAAGAAGCCGCTGAAACGAAGAAGAAGAAGCTGGACAGAAATCGGCAGAATAAAGGGGTTGTATTTTTCCATTCCCGTTTTTCTTGTTTTTTGACTTGAATCTTGTTTGTTGATTGTTGTTTTGGTTGATTGAACTCCTAGAATCCCCAACAAACTGGTATCAGAGCTAGGAGGAGTGATATTAGTCCAAAATCGATCAAAAATCAGCAAGGAATCGCCATTACCATTTTTAACCGAATCTGAAAAAACTTGATTTCCGGCCAACCTATTGACTTTTCGGCGAAATGGACCATGGAACCATGACCAGCAGGAGGAGGCGCACGCTGTGGTGGGGCGCGTGACCGGCGACGACGCGTGGCTCCGGCGGCGGCGCGTGGCCGGACCTCCGGCGAGCTTTTTTCGGGCAGTTTACT
>NC_036248.1:30047382-30047961 GCF_002742605.1 Olea europaea var. sylvestris | reverse complement strand
TGATGCTTTAAAATCAAGAGAACTTGAATTAAAAAGAGAGAACAGAATTCATTCTCGTGAAGAGAGTCTATTTGTTAGGGGAAGATCTGAAAAGAAAGAATTCAACTTCCATAACAAGAAGGGAAGAGGAAAATTTAAAATGAGATCCAAATCTAAAGATAAAAGCGGTTATCACTGTGGAAAGTTAGGACATTTCAAGAAAGACTGCTTTGATTAGAAAAGGAAACAAAAAGACCTGAACAATTCTGATGTTGATAATGCTGCTATTGCTACTGAATTTAATAGTTTGCATGTCATGAATGTGTCTGAAGAAGAATTTGACAAAAATAGGATTCTTGACACAAGGTGCACTTTCCATATGTGCCCTGATAGGTCTTGGTTTTATAACTATAGGGAGACTGAACCTAGGAAGGTCTACATGGGAGACAATAATTCTCAAAATGTGATTGGAGTTGGTGACATAGCCATCAGGATGTACGATGGGGCCGTCACGCAACTTAGAAATGTTAGATATGTCCCAAATTTAAAGAGGAACCTCATTTCCTTAGGTTCTCTGGAAGATGAGGGATATACCTTCAA
>NC_036248.1:30031591-30044311 GCF_002742605.1 Olea europaea var. sylvestris | reverse complement strand
TCATTGGTTTTTTCCCCTCTCTCTTTGGAAGGCAATTGGCATAGCATGGGGCTGTTCCTGAGCCTGGAAAAACACCCATAAATCCAAGAAGAAGCTGCTGAAACGAAGAAGAAGAAGCTGGACAGAAATCGGCAGAATAAAGGGGTTGTATTTTTTCCATTCCCGTTTTTCTTGTTTTTTGACTTGAATCTTGTTTGTTGATTGTTGTTTTGGTTGATTGAACTCCTAGAATCCCCAACATAATTTAAGTTAAAATCAATAATTAATTTTAATCACATATTTTATAGATCTCATAATTTTTCAATCATACATTTCATCAACTTCTACTAAAATTTCGATTTTAATCCTCACCAAACAGGGGCTAAATCTAAATAGAATAAAAATCGAATTCAAGTGAAGTTAACCAATCTCCTAAAATCATTTAAACAGTATGAACATTAATTTGTGTCAACTTTCTAACGAGATAAGAAGTAATGGGGTCAACAATAATTCTTGAATTCGAATGAATTTTGGAATAATAATATGTAAAATCAAGCAAGCAGGCGATTGATTTGTTAAAAAATCACGAAATTATGACAGAAAGCGCAAGCACAGGTGGCAAAATATGAGTGGCAGTCCCAATAGTACATTCCCTTGTCGGTTCTTCTATAGGGATTAGGGCAAATGTGAAAAGTCTAAAAGAGAGGTAAAGATCCGAGGAAGGAGCAAAGAAAGTTGGGTAATTACAAATTTCAATTTTTTGAAAAAAAAAAGAGGAGAAATTTCATATCTAAGAGATTAAATATGATTCATTTCAAAATTAAGAAATAATGTTTATTATTTTAAAAATAAGATATTAATTAAATTTTATTTATGAAATAATTAATTAAGAATATATTTTATTAATTAAATATATTATGATCACAATTATGTGTTTATGCGTCACAACTTATTTTTTCTTCACATATTATTAAATTAATTAGTCACAAATTATTTTTGATTACAAATAAAAAAATTTATAAGTTACAATTTATTTATCGGTAAAAAATCACAAATTTTACAAGTCATAACTTATTTTACGATTAAAAAGTAAAAATTTTATAGATCAAAACTTATTTCAAGGTCACAAACCACAAATTTTATAGGTCACAACTTATTTACGCTCATAAATTATCATATTAATTGATCACAGTTTATTGAATTTTAAGTTGCGATCACACATTCTTCTAACTCACATATTATTTACCGATTACAAATTAACAATTTATTGGTCACAAAACTCAAAATAATTGGGTTACAAACACTCTTCCCTTCCTCCCAACCCACCACCGTGAGCATCGCTTCCAGAACCACACCACCTTGCCAGCATCACTACAACACCGCCACATCACCACCACATAACCATACTCATAGCATACACCACTGCCGCACAACCACACTCACAGCACACCACCACTGCAGCTACAATAACAAATAAAATTCATCCCAAAATATCGACTATACCGACTAAGCAAGGATGAAGAAGAAACCATCCTCAAAACCACGTCTAGCGTCGATACCGCACAGCGAGCACCGCTCATATCAGTGTGTCGCCAAACACTACAACCAACACTACACAAACAAAGGCTCATTCAACATAAACACTATAACCATCAAGAACGTACCACCGCGTCGTGCTGCTTCGTGCGTGCGACGCCCCATTCACAGCTGCAGTTTGCGAGCAGCAGCGTAACAACATACCCGCGCGTTGTCGCTGCTTTGTGTGTACACCACCCCATTTTCCGTTTGTGAGCAGCGTAGCCGTTGCTTCATACATAATCGCAATCAGATGCCACTAAGCACGAACTATAACGGAACGAGGCGTTTGCTACGATTGTCGTCTGGAGAAAGGACGTCGCAAGGCACCGTGAAGATCAACGAAGAATAGGTGGGTGAAGATGCATTGGGAAGTGAAAGGTGGAGAGATATTTGTGAAAACATAAAAAATGCTCCTCATCCAAGCCAAAAAACAGGGGTCTGAGCACTCCAGCCCTGTTTTTAGGCTTGTCCCCAGGCTTGGATCTGGAGCAAGCTTCGTGAAAATATATTAGGGATTGTGGAGTTGATGTGATTTTAGGGATTGAAATTAAGAGGGGGTGAGTGTGTGGGTGAGGAGTTTGTAAATTTATTAATTTTATAATAATATTATTAATATTTATTTGTATAAAAAAAAACTTTAAATCTTAATTTAGAAGTCAAAATTTAAAAAAGTTGGTTGGATGTTGATACTGACATTCCCTACCTATCCCGACCACTTTCATCCCGACCATTTGTGAGGGCATTTCTTACGATTTTTGGTCATTAGTGCTCGGGATTCAACTAAGTCCTCGGGACATCCTATGCCTGACCTTGATAGTTAAACTAACTATCACAGAATACAGGGATGTCTTCGGGAATAATACCTCGAGAAAATCCCTTGAGGTCCTCAACTACCATCATCCTCGTACTAAGGAGAAGGTCTATCCCCTGAGAACTCTTATCTGACACAAATACTTCAAACCACATCTCCTAAGTCCAAGAGAGTCCTCTTAACAATTTGTCTTCTAATCACAGTAGGATCCAAACACTGCTTTCTCATGGGACTCTATCGGATAGGGATACCCAGATAGTTGAATCCTACCAGGAAAGCACCATACGCCTCTATAAATACAGAACCTTGAGCCATTATTCAGGTACGTTTTCATTATTTTCCAGTTTATAGTCTCATGCATATAATTCCCTTTCTGACTTAAGTATCGGAGGGGAGACGAGAACACACCGCGTTACCTTTGTTTCAAGAACCGGAAGACTACGATCGTGCTCATTCAAAGTCCTCAAGCTCGAGAAATCAACAGGTACGATTTTTGATAGTATCATTGGCGCCGTCTGTGGGAAGCGCTACCAGAAGCCATGGTTAACACACGATTAGGTCTTCCTCCCTCAAGCTCATCCGCTCTCATTCCTCATCTTGCTGAAGATCAACTGGCTCATCAAGAAGAGTCGTCAGGAGTGACCACACCTCAGCCAGCGACCGTCACAACTGAAGCCTTCGAAGAGCTCCATCAGCAGGTGGTTACACTAACGCAACTGCTAAGTCAAAAAAATTTACATCCGTCACCGGTGCAAGTAAAGCACAGTGGTTTTATGACAGATGCTCGAGCCCCAGCACCAAACCCCGCAATAGGTGGAGTAGGGACCTCAGGTATTCATAACATGGCCTCAGGCTAAAGATCGGTTGCTATAGATTTTGGAGAGATTGCCTGGATCATTTAGGAAGGAATTACGACTGGCCTGCAACGGAATGCTCAGGGGCCAACAGGTTTTACCCCTAACACTCTATTCACGCCTGAGATATTGTCATATCCCCTGCCCGACAGATTCAAATATCCTGGCATTAAAGAGTATGATGGGACGACTGATCCAATTAATCATCTCAATGTATACACTGATGTCATGAAATTGCAAGTTACGTCGAATTAGGTTATGTGTAAAGCCTTCCCGCAAATAGTGACTAATGCTGCTAGGGATTGGTTTTCGACATTGGAGCCCAACTCCATAGCCTCATTCTCAGATTTGGCTGATAAGTTCTTAGCCTTCTTTGCAAGTAGCAAGCTTATCAGAAAGACTGCGGCCTCTCTCATGCAACTTCGCCAGGGACCAAATGAAACCTTACGAGGATTTATGACGAGGTTTAACAAGAAAAGACACCAAATACCCGACCTTCATATTACGGCGGCACTCTTTTCCCTGACCTATGCCATAAGGCGTGAAGCCTTCAAAATTTCCCTATCAAAGACCCCGCCACAGACAGTGACTGAGCTCCTTACACTGGCTGAAAAATACATTAATATGGAAGAAATGCTGAACCCAAGAAGACCTGGTCTTTCTTATGAAAGGGTCGAGAATAAGAGACAGCATGACGTCACCTCCCGACCCGAGCATCCTCGAGACAAGCGCAAGAACGAAGGGCCGTCAAGGCCTCTCACCAAGTTGAACACAACCAAGTAAAACATTTTGATGGAGATCAAGGATATGAAAGAGTTGAAGTGGCCTTCAAGGATGAAGTCGTCCCCTGACACAAGAGATAGGAGCAAGTATTATGAATTTCACCGAGATTATGGTCATACCAATGAGGATTGTCAAGCCTTACAGCGGGAGATTGAAGCCTTCATCAAAAGAGGGCTCTTAAGAAATTACATCGATCATGATAAAGGTCTGAAGAATGAGCGTGACAATCAAAAAGAGCCCGGAGCAGGAAGCAGTGCTCAACCCACTACCGGGACCATTAATATTATCATTGGAGGTATAGCATCTGGAGGAGACACAAACAGTGGGAGAAAGCAGTATGCCTGCCAACATGCTCATACCCCAAGGGAATCCCATGATGAAGTCAAAGAAATTACCTTTGGGGCAAGGGATTTGAAAGGAGTATCATATGCTCATGACGATGCCTTGGTGGTCTCTGCAATTGTGGCTAACTTCCAAGTAAAGAGGATTCTGATCGATAATGGGAGTGCAACAAACATACTATCATAGGAAGCTTTCGCTAAGATGTGGATCTCTCTCAAACAGCTCAAAACAGTCAAAACTCCCCTACAGGGATTTGGTGGTGGAGTCATTATCCCGGAAGGAATCGTCGAGCTTCCGCTTACTTTGGGTTCCGACAATGCCCAAGTGACGGAGATCACACCCTTCCAAGTAGTTAACACTCCTATGGCGTACAACATAATTATGGGAAGACCCCCGCCGAACAAGATCAAAGCCATTGTATCAACATTCCACCTAGCCATGAAGTTCCCAACAGGTCATGGTATCAGAGGAGTTCCAGGAGACCAAACAACTGCCGGACAATGCTATGTTACTAGCATTCGAGAAATAAATACAGACGTCATGCAACTTTCAAACCTCGAGCTCGAGCGAAGGGGTAGACTTACCCCTGTTGAGGAATTGAAAGTGGTCGAGCTCGAGCATGGAAAAATGGTAACTATTGGTCGTGATCTCAAGGCCAGCCTCTGGGAGGAAGTCATCAATTGCCTATCCCGTAACATTGATATTTTTGCATGGAGGTCGAGGATATGCCAAGAATAGACCTCGAAATAGCAGTCCATAGGCTCAATATAAGCCTAGGGGCCAAACCTGTTAAGCAAAGGAAGAGACAGTTTGCGCTAGAAAGACGTGTAGTCATTCAGGAAGAGATCGACAAACTGATGAAAGCGGGGTTCATAAGGAAAGTCCACTACCCCGATTGGTTTGCTAATTTTGTTCTTGTGAAGAAGGCTAGTGGCAAATGGAGGGTCTGCATCGACTTTACAAATCTCAATAAAGCATGCCCTAAAGACTGTTATCCGCTCCCTAGGATAGACAATCTTGTGGATAGCACGTACGGACATAAGTTGTACAACTTCTTAGATACATTTTCAGGGTATCATCAAATTCTCATGGCCAAGGAAGACTAAGAGAAGACTTCATTCATGGCTGATTTAGCCATATACTGCTACAGGGTAATGCTCTTTGGGTTGAAAAATGTTGGGGCAACATATTAGAGGCTCATCAACAAAGTCTTCGCTGATTTGATAGGGAAGAACATTGAGACCTAGGTTGAGGACATGGTGGTGAAGAGCAAGAAGGTAGAGCAGCACATATCTGACCTAGAGAAGGTGTTTGCCACCCTACGAAAATATCGGATGAAGCTCAACCCAGAGAAGCGTGTATTCAGTGTGACTTCGGGAAAATTTTTGGGCTTCATGATCACTGATCGGGGGATCAAAGTAAACCCTGATAAGATCCAGGCCTTGGCAGCAATGGAATCTCCCAGAACTAAGAAAGAGGTGCAAAAGTTGACAAGTAAGGTCGTAGCCCTAAACAGATTCATGTCCCAAGCAGCAGATAGGTGCTTCGCTTTCTTCAAAGCTCTCAGAGGTAGCCAATCCTTTGAATAGAATGAGGAGTGTGAGAGGGCTTTTCAGGAGCTCAAATAGACATTGGCGTCCTCCTATCTTCACTAAACCAGAGCCTAGGGACACTTTGTTTTTGTACTTAGCTGTGTCTTAGAATGCAGTGAGCGGCGTCTTGGTGAAAGAGGTCAATAGAACCCAGCAGCCCATTTACTATGTAAGTAAAGTCGTACTTGATGCAGAGACAAGGTACACTTTGGCCGAGCAACTTGTCCTTGCCCTAATATGGCAGCACGAAAGCTTCGATAATATTTTCAGTCTCATCCCATTGTGGTGCTCACTAATCAGCCTCTGAAACACATCCTTCAAAAGCCAGACATCTCAGGCAGGTTACTAAGGTAGGCAATTGAACTTGGAGAGTTTGACATAGAGTTCAAACCCCGTCCGTCCATCAAAGCCCAAGCCTTAGTGGATTTCATTGCAGAACTCACTCTAAGGTCTCGAGGGCCAGATGAAAGCTCGAGCACTACAACGATGTTTGGCAAATTTTCATGGATGGAGCATCAACCTCCTCAGGCTCGGGTGCTGGGGTCATCATTACGAGCCTGGACATGCTCATAGACATTCAGTGTACACTCAAGTTTGAATTCGAGGCAACCAATAATGAAGCAAAGTATGAGACTGTCATCATAGCCATGGAACTTGCCATTAATCTCAAACTTGAAAGCATCAAAATATTTAGTGATTACCAATTGGTTGTTGGCCAGATTGACGGTACATTCGAGAAGAAAGACGAAAAAATGAGCTTATACTGCTTAAAAGTTCTTGATCTCCGACGAAAATTGAAGAGTTTTGAGATTGTGAAGATTGTCCGGGCTGACAACTGCAAGACAGATACCTTATCAAGGCCGGTGTTCATGGGAGTAGATAGACTTGACAAGACAGTAAATGTTAAGTTTGTGACCGAGCCTAGCATCAATCCAACCGCTGGGGTCATAGATGTTGATCATGAGCCGTCATGGATGGACCCAATTGTGGATTTCATAACAAATGAAAATCTTCCAAAAGATCCTCGAGCAGGAAGAAGCATCTGGACAAAAGCTCCAAGGTACTGCATTATCAATGGAGTCTTATTTCGCAGAAGCCTCACACTTCCGTACCTTAGGTGCCTTAGGCCTTCGAAATCTTCCCAAGCCCTAGAGAAAGTTCATGAAGGAGTATGTAGGAACCATCAAGGAGCTCGAACATTGGCCTTTAAGCTCATAAGGTAAGGATATTATTAGCCTTCATAGAATATGTGAAGAAGTGTGACAAGTGCCAAAGATTTGGCAATGTTATCCACTCTCCCGTCGAAGACCTCACCAACATCAGTTGCTCGGCCCCTTTTGAACAATGGAGGGTAGATATCTCGGTCCATTTCCAATAACAAGGGGACAATTGAAGTTTGTAGTTATAGCAGTTGAGTACTTTACAAAGTGGGTGGATGCCGAGCCGTTGGCAACGATCTCGGAGCCTAATGTAAGAGCTTTAATTTGGAGGTCCATCATATGCAGGTTCAGGATATCGAAGGCCCACATAACTGATAACAGCCGACAGTTTGACAATGCACAATTCAAGGATTTCTGTTCCAACCTAAAGTTTAACCACTGCCTGACATCAGTCTTTCATCCCCGAAGTAATGGTCTAGTCGAGGTCACCAATCGGATTATATTGCAAGACCTCCGAACAAGGATTGGAGATGCAAGAGGTTTCTGGTCTGACGAGTTGCCCTCCATACTTTGGACTTACAGAACATTCCACAAGACTACCACTGGGGAGACCCCCTTCATGTTAGCTTTTGGAATCGAAGCTATCATTCCCATTGAAATTAGGTTGCCCAGCCAAAGAAGACTTGATCCCGAAGTAGCAAGGCGCACCACTGAACATCTTGACCTCTTGAAAGAAGTTCGTGACCAGGCACTATCAAGATAGAAAAGTAAAGTATTTCAATATAAAGGTAAGGCCACGAAGATTCAGAGCTAGAGATTTGGTGTTGAGAATGGCTGAAGCTGCTTGTTATGCTCCAAAGAAACTCGGACCAGTCTGGGAAGGGCCCTTTGAAGTCATACGATAGCTCTTAGGGGCTGCATACAGTTTAAAAGATACTTCGGGAAAATCGCTCCCAAGACCGTGGAATATCGAAAACTTAAAGATATATTACTAGTAACTCGCTCCACCATGTTTCAGAAATAAGGCCTACGTGCCAAAGTTAATTTTTATCATTAATAAGGTCTGCGTGCCAAGTCTATTTTTTACCATTTGTCTTGTCTACATGTTAAGTCTATTTTTTTAATTTGTCTGGCCTACGTGCGAAGTCCATTTTTTAATTTGTCAGGCCTGCGTGCCAAGTCCATTTATAGAGTATATTACAGTTAAATTTGACAATATATCACACTACAACATAAAGCTTTGTCCCGCGCAAGTACTAAAAAGCCTTGTCTTGTGCAAGCACCTCAAAGCCTTGCCTGAGCAAGCACCTCAAAAAGCCTTGCCCTGCGCAAGCACCTCAAAGCCTTACCCCGAGCAAACACCTCAAAGCCTTGCCCTGTGCAAGCACTTAAAAGCCTTGCCTCGCGCAAACACTCTATTTTTCCTTGCCCCGAGCAAGCACCTTAAAGCCTTGCCCCATGCAAATACTAAAAGATCTTGTCTCAAGCAAGCACCTCAAACCCTTTGCCCGGTGCAAGCACCTATAAAGTACCTCAAGTCCAAGTAAGTTCCTGACCAAATAACACCCCGAGGACATTAGACCCAAAAACTCGTAAAAATACCTACGAATAGCTGGGGAATGAATACTCTAATAGTTCGGGATTTCACACTCTCACAGGTCAAGAAAGGACACGGTGCCCAGTTGAACGTTGTGCGTATGTTTACCTCGCTCAATTTTCACAATCTAGATTATCACCTTCCTAGACATCGAGATTAAAAGTTCCATCTTTGGCATCAAGATTAACTATGAATCTTTGTCATCGAGATATTAATATCTTAGACGTCGAGATTAAAACTTCGTCTTAGGCTTCCAGATTAACAATGAATCTTTGTGTCGGGATATTAATATCTTAGACGTTGAGATTAAAACTTCGTCTTAGATGTCAAGATTAACAATGAATCTTTGTCATCGGGATATTAATATCTTAGACGTCGAGATTAAAACTTCGTCTTAGGCGTCCAGATTAACAATGTATCTTTGTCATCGGGATATTAATATCTTAGACGTCGAGATTAAAACTTCATTTTGGGTGTTAAGATTAAAAATGCATCTTTATCATCTGGATATTAACTATCTTGGTGGTCGAGATTATTAATCAACACACTATCGCCATTATCAATACTAGAAAACATGTCGGTAACACAAAATATATTCATTAAGGTTAGGCAAAACACTTGAATTTGTAAAAGTAGATGACAAAAGCTCAAAAAATATGCTCGAGAAATCTAGTTGTCATCAACTGGGTTCGTCTCCCCTTCCTCGGCGTCCTCACCGTTAGTATCGACCTCCTGATCGTCGATGGCATCCTCGGACTCTAAAAGCTCGAGGTCTTCAGCAACTTCCGGGATGTTCTTCAAATCCTCGAGCTTAGCATAGGCTTCCAATGCAAGAATGCCCGAACCTCTTTTGAAGCGTGGAAGTACGAGCCCATGGCGTACTCCCCCTTCAGCCCATTGAACTCCTCGAAAGTTTTGAAGTCCTCAATTGCGATGCCTCGAGCTTCAGTCAGACAAGCTTCAAAATCCCTCTTCAAATGCTCGATCTCAAGCTTTAAATCCTCGACCTCACCCTTGGCTATTCTAGCCTCTTCCCGGGCCCTCTGAAGGACATTTTTGGTGTCATCACATTCCTTCTGAAGAAGAAAGTGCTCAGCCTCCATGTCAACTATTTTCTTCTCTCGTGCTCGAGCAGAATCCTCGAGCTCAGCAGTTTTTTAGGCCTCATCTTTCCCCTTCAGAGAGAGGCCTCGGGTAATACTCATTATCTGCAATATATAAAAGCCGAGCTTAATGATCGAGCCATAGAAATCCTTAACTTGATGCAAGTAAAATGAATAAGCTTACCGTCAGCGTAAGAGACTCAAGAGCTTTCATGCCCTCATCGAAGCCGAGCTCCACTCAATACTTATCCACAATGCTCAACAACAAAAGGCACCAGTCAGGATCTCGATCTTGAAAGGAAGGCGCAGGATGGGCTTCGTCCTCGAGGTCAACAACCTCGGGAGTACTTCTTGACCGAGGATTTAATCGAGGAGTAGCAAGTGGAACTTCATTCTCATCACCCACTGCACCAATGGTCGGGGATTGTTGCCGGCCAGAAGGCTCACCTGGCCCACTCCTGACATTCTTGAGCCTGAATCACGAGCTTTTTTTCCCTCTTTTCAGACCTGGGGCTCGAACTTGAGGGGCCCTTGACTTCTTATTCACGGCCTGTCGAAGAACTGAAGGATCGAAAGTCATCTCTGTAAAGACAAGTCATTAGCGTGAGCATGATTATACATTCAAAGACACATCGATGAGGAAAGAAAGTAAAAGTATGATCCCTTCCCTCAATACCTTTCACATCTGCAAGATCGAGAACGTCATCCCCCAGATGTCATCTATATCATAAACAAGAGGCTTAAGGTTCTCTAACATCTCCCTATCCCTTTCTAAAGATTCAAAATAGGCCTGACCTTCACAAAACCTGGTCGTGTCGGGCAAAACCTACCTAGGGCTAAAAGGAAAGTCAGAATCCTGAGTTATGACATAAAAACCACTTTTCTTTCCACCCCTTTAATGAACTTGGCATCCTCGGTATCCTGAAACCTCCTCGAGATGAAAGATAGGCAAAACATGTATATCAAGGTAGCTGTTTCAAATCGAAGACCATTCTACAAAGGTCGATGTATGGGTTAATACCTAGGTATCTACAGGCTATAAAAAAGTAGGTAAGCATCCTCCACCCATTTGGCACGAGTTGTCCAGGGCTCATGTTGTGCTCGACCAGTAAAGCCACAAAGAAGGGGTGCAGGGGCCATCTAAATCCACCCTTTAGCGGGTCTCTAAAAATTACAAACTTCCCATCCCGAGCAATGGCCATCCTATCCTCATCCCCTGGCGTCCTAATATCACACTTCGGCATGAGCCTACGCTCCCTAGCCGTTGATATAGCTAGATGCTCCTTAAATTTACAGGGGAGGTCAGCGTACCTAAATGGCGTGGGGATACCTTGTGCCCGAGGCTGGGCATTAATGGGCACGACCATGGGTATGATCGAGCGTCCCTTGTCCTCAGGAGTATTCCTTGAGGAAGAGGACGAAGACTTACTACTACTACTAGACATCCTGACCTAGGTAAAAAAGTGTCTAAAGAATAACTTAAGATCTCGAGGTCTTACATTAAAGTCGACACCTAAAAACCCCACCAAAGTTCTGATCCCGACGATTAGCAAGAGAAGTTTACTGAGAGTGAAAAGTGAAAAATGAAAAGTGAACAAGGTATTTATAGGCAACAAAAGAGGGTAGTCCAAAAGTAACTACCCCGATCGTTAGATCTGGCCACGTGTCCTACATCCAGCCCATACCGCTTTTTACTGCCTTTTCTTATTTAGGGCTTACTTCAGTACCACGTCAGTCCTTCTGAACACCTGTCTTCAAGAACTCCCTCGAGCTTACACACCCGAGCTCTTTGCCTCCTGGCTTCTTTCGCACCATATCCTCAAGCAAAGCTTCGAGAATAGGTGCACGGGGGCTAGTGATACTGACATTCCCTACCTATACCGACCACTTTTATCCCGACCATTTGTGAGGGCATTTCTTACGATTTCTGGTCATTAGTGCTCGGGATTCAACTAAGTCCTCTGGACATCCTGTGCCCGACCTTGATAGTTAAACTAACTATCATAGAATATAGGGATGTCCTCGGGAATAATACCTTGGGAAAATCCCTTGAGGTCCTCAACTACCATCTTCCTCGTACTAAGGAGAGGGTTTATCCCCTGAGAACTCTTTTCTGACACAAATACTGCAAACCACATCTCTAAAGTCCAAGAGAGTCCTCTTAACAAATTGGTCTTCTAATCACAGTAGGATCCACACACTGCTTTCTCATGAGACTCTATCGGATAAGGATACCTAGATAGTTGAATCCTACCAGAAAAGTACTATACACCTCTATAAATACAGAACCTTAAGCCATTATTCAGGTACGTTTTCATTATTCTCCAGTTTATAGACTCACGCATATAATTCCCTTTCTGACTTAAGCATCGAAGGGGCGACGAGAACACACCTCCTTTTCTTTGTTTCAAGAACCGGAAAACTACGATCGTGCTCATTCAAAGTCTTCAAGCTCGGGAAATCAACATGTACGATTTTTGGTAGCATCAGGTGTAATTTCAAAAAAAAAAAAAAAATCAGAAATTTGAGATAAAAATGTTTAGCAAAGTTTATAAACATTTTGTGGGGTGACATTTAAATAATTTTATCTAATTCTCTTCCGATGTTTCGTCAACCCGTACCCAGAAATTCTGAAAATGCAGTTGGACTGCAAGAGTAAATATGAGTGTAGAGAATTGGTGATATTAAAAGGGAAATAATTTATGCTAGAATTCTGAGTGTGCAGATGGCTCGCCCAAAATATGATTTCACCTCAGGTTTCAGAATTTATTTCTTGGCAGTATATATGCATTGAAGTATTTAACACACACAGTGAATGTGATTCGAAGAGAATATAAACTGACTGTTAAATACTTTAAATGCATATCTTCAAGTCACATTCACTAGTTAAAATTCTTGTAAATATATATTCTTTTAACTAG
>NC_036248.1:30023979-30031491 GCF_002742605.1 Olea europaea var. sylvestris | reverse complement strand
TCGGCGTACATTGGCCATGTAGCCATCGGCACCCCGAACCATAGGCTCTCCAGCGTAGAATTCCAGCCACAGTGGGACACGAATCCGCCAACAGCTGGGTGGGACAGTACGGCCAGTTGGGGTGCCCACCCGATCACTTTTCCCACACCTGAAGTCCTTTCCAAGAAACCTGCCGCAGACATAATTTAAGTAAATAAGTGCACCCCTTTCAAGCGAACACTTTTAGTTGAGAGAGCAAGTATTCAACTACGTAGAGTGTGTCTTGATATCACATTCTAACCCTTTCCAAATTAGAGCGCCAATTATTTATTATACGTAGTAATGGCAATAACTGAGCCAAGACAACTTGGTTCAGCATGTGATCTCAGCTAGGCTAGGCTCGTTGTTCAGCGAGTGAAATTGTGAGTGACTTGCTAACCAAAAATGAGCTCGGCTCATGTTTGGCTTAGTCGAGCGGACTTGCGAGCAACTTCCTTTCTTAAACAAAAATTTTCAATTATTTGCCCAGAAAAAAAATAAAAAATAAAATAAACGTTCAACCTGCAAAAATGCAAATAATTGGGTCAGTTCAGGAGCTGGGGCTCAGAGTTCCTCCTTCCTTTGCAGCCCTTTTCATGGTAAGAGACTATGATCCAAGTACTCGATACAATGATCTACTAGATTGTGTCTCTAGACATTGTAATGATGTGTATAGATGCAAAGGGTCCAACGAGAGCAAGAATTTCAGAAACATTTCATTTCTGAGCAAGTAGTAAATTCCAAGAAACAATTATTATCAAATGCAAAGTTGATTAAGGGACATTAAATTAATTATTCATCAACGCAGTCACCTTTTTGGAGCCCTCCCCATAGGCTGGAAAGGTTCATTTTCCATGGGCTTACGCCATTGACATGGCTAATAAATGTGTGTTAGGTCTATCATGTAAAATTTTTCAAGAAAATTGATGTTATGTTTAAATTGGACGACAAAGTTAATTAACCAACCTTGGGGCAGAACTTCCTCCAGATTTTCATAATCAGATGGACTTTCTACACTACCTTCCTTCGGCCGCTTCCGTAAGGACCACAAGAATCTGTAGCCAGTTCGCTCAAGTGCTACTGCGATCTCCTTAACTTGTTCCCGATTGAAACTCCCCAAGCTCCCAAAGCACAAAAACACAACCGAGGAAGCCGGCTGGTTGTCCAACCACCTTAGAATGCCCCCATTATCGCCTAAATTCTGCTCAAGACTGATTACAGGCCCGACAGGGAAAACAGGTGGGATCTTATCATCAGACGACAGAGATTTGATCGCATTTGTCTCAAGTTCGAGGAATGTATTCACCATGATTCCATTAGAACCTCGGATTCTCCGAGCAGTAGACACGACCATATCCACCCCGCCATTTTTATCCAACATTACAGTGGGCAAAACCTTAGCCGGAACTGGTTTTAGAAAACCCGGAATCAACAATTCTTTGTCCATGTCAAACTCAGTTATGTCCTGCTTGAACTCTTCGGTAATAACCTGGGCCTGTCACATGTTAGGTTACTAGTTACGTATTTTTCCACAAAATCATTTTCAACCATATCCACAACTTTTATAAACTTTCAACCATAATTTAAAATTTATCATAAACAACTAAATTTCTGGCTTTGAGCTAAGCATTGGAGACTAATTTATCATTAGCTACGAGTCTACTAGAAAAAACCTGGACCTGTAACATGAGGGCAAGAAAGCCAGCGCTGGAGGTAAAGAACACGTAACTCGGAATCTTGAACTCATCGGCGACATCCATCATGTTTACACAGAACATGTCAACTATAATTCCGACAACCTGGGAAGACTCGGATTCAATGATTTCAAGAACTGCTTCTCTCACATATGGCTTATGACTGTCAAAAAGCAGAATAGCCAAAACGGCTAGGGGTTTTGAATCGAGTTCTGGGCTTAACTCGGTTTCTGCACGCTGGATCTTGGTGAAACGCAGCCGTGAAGTGGCGGATGACGGCAGTGATTGCGTGTAAGTATCAAGGGATTTGTCATTTGGATGGATATCAATGAGAAGATATGTTATAGAGAGGTTTTGGTGGCGGCTGACGATTAAGCGTCCAATTTCCACGGCGGAGACAAGGTGGCCCACTCCCGGACCGGGGATGAACACCAATTCTTTAGGTTGTTCCATTATTGCAGCTAGCTAGCACCCGTGGTAGTGTGTGGATGAAATAAGTTAGAAAATGCTTATAATTTAATATTATAATTATTTATGTTGTCAGTTTGTGGGTGAATAGTTTAGCAGATTTGGAGCTACTGTCAACCATAAGAACTACCGAGATTGAGATTCTTACGCCCCGAGATATAGTTCAGTGGTACAAAGAATAGGAGTGAGGATATTTCACATTTTGTTGGCAATCACAGTGTGGGGGTTCGATTCTTGAGACATAGAATTGAACTCCTTGTAGGCGCAGTATACAGACAACTCTTGTTTCCTAACCTGTTGGGTTACATCCCACGATTTACCTCTTTCACAAAACTCTAAGGACGAAACGATGGAATCTCAAGGTTGGAGTTCAACCTTTTTTATTATTATTATTATTATTATTATTATTATTGAGATTGAGATTCATACACCAAGGAAGTACGCGAAATTCATTTATAATTCATAGTTGATATTCGAGTGCAGAGCTAGACTTTTTGTGCTGTGGGTCAAACAAATATTAATTAAATCTTTGATTGCGTAAAACACCCATTTCATTCAATTTCTCAATAAAAAAATGTAAAATGACGAATGTATTTTCCTATTTAAATAGAAGAAAAAAATAAAGAAAAGAAAAATAAAGAACTAATTGCAACCATAGCTCTAATTTTTTTTTAAAAAAAGTTCAAATGAATCCCAAACAAATTATTAAAAATTAGAAATGGGAAGGCATATTCATCATTTTATAGCTTTTATTAAGAAATTGAATGAAAATGATGTTTTGCAATTGGAGATATCACATGAAAAGATTTACATTTAACGATAAACTTTAGGAACCATTTTATATAAAATACACCATTATTCTTGTTAATCCCACCACTTTGGGAGAATTTGAAATAAAATTAGGGCTAAACATGATCCGATTCGGTTCAGTTCTAACGAGAATCGAACTGGACCCAAAATTTTCAGGTATTTAGTAAGTAGAATTGTCGAGTCCAAATTTAATTATGGAACCGTTGGGGCTCGATTCCATTCGGGTTCGAGATTTCATATGATAATTAAATTTTTTAATATTTACAATGTTATGTTAATTCAACTAACGATATGTTTAATTCTAACTCTTGTAAAATAACGTAGTCCAATCTTATCTGTTTATTGCTTCTCTCTTTGTTGAGTTCTTCATAAATTTGATTGTTAAAATCACATGAAGAGAAAAATAGCGAGTTTTCAATAATTAAGAGAGGCATTGTCGATCTTTATTTTGATTTCTCCATAACGATAGAAACGACACTACGATAGGGTAATAGATTTGGATAAAACTTAAATCAATTTAATTAAATTAGTTTTGAACTGAAAATTAGAAATAGGAAAATCATATTTTTGAGTTAGAGTTAAATTAACTAGTTAACAAATTTATTTACAAAAAATAAAATAATTTAACTTATTTAAAATAAATTAATTAAAAATTTAAGGAGATTCGGTTCTTGATCTAGAATTGAGAACCAACTCGTCGATTTTCGATTCAAATACCCGTTCGAATATTTAACTTAAGAAAAACCGTTCGGATTTGGTTCGGGAGATTTGTTGTCCTAAATAAAATTGTAAGATGACACCTCATTTGGCACCCAATGTAGGGAAGTGGCTTGGATCTTCGATTGAAGGTGCTTGTATATGACTACTTCTGTAACCTCCTTCAGAACCACGTCCACACCCCTGGCCCCAACCTAGACCACCACGACTGTGGTAACTCTCACCCTCAACAAGCTTCAAGAATTCGTTGATGCTGAGTGATTGACCATCTAAATAGAAAAAAAAATTATGTCAAAAATATCCTTATCCCGTCAAACTTAAACAAGTCAATGTTAGGAAACTAATTATGATAAAAAGTGAGCAAAATAGTAGGGATCGAATGTGTAGATTGTAAATGTAGATTAAGTTCAAATATTACTAAAAAAAGAAAAAAAAAGATAAGTTCAAAGACAATCACAAGCATAGGCGGAGCTATGATTGCACTAATTTATTATTATTATTTTTTATTTTTTTATTTCGAGCTAATATGTCAAAACAAAAAAAAACAAAAAAAAAAAAACGCTAGTCTTTTTCTTTTTCATTTTTCTTTTCCATAAGTTAAAAAAATGAATTTGGGTCCAAGCTGGCCTTGGCTATGACTAAATCCGCTTTTGATCACAAGTCGCAACGCAGCTGTAATGACATTTATGCACTATTAATCCATCGGCTGCTTCTATAATTCCTAACCCTAAACCTAAACCTAAACAATATAGTGGGGATACCTCTGCTTCCCCTCTTCTTCTTAAATTATGACTTATTGATCTAATTGAAATTTCTTTCGAAGTTCAGCCCCCGTTTGTTTCTCATTTTTGGAAAAATGATAATGAAAAATATAGTTATTACGAGATAAAAATTCAAATTTGATGATTTAATATGATATATAATGATCATATTTTTCATTTTAATGAAAAAGAAATAGGAACCAAACAGGGGCTCAATAAAAACAATTGAAAATTATCCTAAAGATGCCTAAAATTTGGCTTTTGCTTTGTTATGTGGGCCCCTGTATATGACAATTACTAACTTCGTATGCAGGAATTACCTATCAACTAGTTTGTGTCTTTTTCTCCGTTTACCATTTAGCCCTTTATTTGAATAGTCAATGAATAACAGCTTTTCCAATCAAGAGTGATTTTTTCTTTGAAGATGACAAGTGATGGTGCATTTGGAAATCACTATTGCAAGCACTATTGGTTATCGTAATCCTGCAACGGTCAACTCTCTCCAAGAAATTATCAAAACCTGATTTTTATTTTATTTATTTATTTTTTATTTTTTTTAACAAGGTGTCCCAACTTGCGTTAGACTATATCCTCGTCCTTGAATCTCCGGCCTCTCAGTAGCTCAGGGAGGTAAATCGCGGGATGTGCCTTTGTTGGTTCCTAGGTTCCCACACGATTTTTACTCCTTTCCCAAAGGGAGCCTCTTCACTGCCTTATAGCATCTTGCCTTCCAAGATAAATCTTGCCTTCCAAGTTGTGCCTTCCAGGAATCGAACTCCCCACGCTTGGTTCCAGAGCCCCCCAATGTGATTGTTCAACCAACTTGGATGTGCCCATCAAAACCTGATTTTAATTGGTGCTAAGGTGGATCTCTTTTATTTTATACGAATTCAAAAATGAACTATTGATGATAGATACTCACTCCAAATAAATATGACATAAAATATTGTTCTCTCTCTCTCTTTGGGTTCCTTAGAGCCATGTTGTGAAGCCAACAAGCCCACACTTGAGCTCGATTAGGGTACGATGAAAACTATTCTTGGCTTGATTTGTAACTTGTTTATGTGTGAGAACGACTAGTTCATAAACCTAACTCTCACCTACTTAACAGGTAAGCACTTGGATCGTGCTTTTTGGATTTTTTAGTCGTTCACATTAAATAGTGAAGGAAGAAGGCTTCAGGCGCCGAAGATACTTGGTCACCTGCTCTTTTTGGTAGAGGGGAACACTCCATATCATCAGCTAAGATCCCTAAATGATTGCTCAACGATAATAGACAATGAGGAGGCTTGCCTCAAAGTTGTTGATCCAGTTATTTATTTCTATCCTAATTAATCACATTGGTTCTCTCTCCACACTAAGTCCTAGTTTGGCCCTCATTTTTCAAAATTAAAAATGGTTAGAATAGTATTTTTTTGAAAAATGAGTGGTTGAAAATGAAAGAAAAATTTTCGATTTATGTGTAATTTATGTGATTGAAAATAAAAAAAAAAATATATATATAATGAAATGAAATTTAATGGGCCGAACGGGGCTAAATAAACGTTCAATCAAACTTTCAAAGCTAAAAGAAAGTCCATTTCAGCGGTCACAACCAAGCAGAATATTCCAACTTTCCACACGTCCAGCTACAAGAAATTCAACCCGAAAGGGCCCTTATTCCCCTTCACCCTCCCACCAGAACACACCAACCTGAATAATGAAAATTCCACTCCCTGAATCCATAATGAAGTCTAAATCTTAACAACGAAAATCAAANCACCAGAACACACCAACCTGAATAATGAAAATTCCACTCCCTGAATCCATAATGAAGTCTAAATCTTAACAACGAAAATCAAATTAAGATAATTAATTACGGTTTCAACTTCACTTTATTAAATTATCACTGAAAATATGTTGAATATCGAGAGGAAGCTGTGGTTATTGAAATTTGTAATGATTTTAGGGTTAGAGTTTGGGGATGCAATTAAGCTACCATTCAGAGTGAGGGACGTGCTTCCGGTGCTACCACATCAGATTTCATGGCCGGTGATGAATAACATTCACAGTGCTGTTGATTTGATGCCGCAGTATATCGGATCATTGACACCGAATAATGGGTCAATTAAGTGGAAAGGCGCTTGCTTTTTTGATACTGAGGCCAAGATCGAGTTCATGGTGCCCGGTGATCACTCCCAAGGGGGAGGCATTATCTATCTCTCGGTTTGTTTTCTCAACGCTGTGACTATATATATGGGAATTATGCTTTCTGTGTGTGTAAAAGGATATTGTGAAATTGTCACTTAAGCTTTAATTTCTATCTTCTTTTTTTTGGTGGAAATTTTGAGCCATGGATAGTATAGTAAATTGAGGGGCGAAAGTAATGGACTAAATGATTTGTTTTTGGTTTGGATATGGTTTCGAAACTTTATTGATGACATATTTCACATTGAATAATAGCTACTGAAAAAGGTAAGATGACGAACAAAACACAAGGAATAAACTAGATTAAGTTGAAACATCGGTATGAATGAATTCTCGTCACACTTTTTTCCTCTTTATTTATCTATTTTTGTCTCCTGTAGATAATGTATTTTTCTTCACAAAACTTCCATGTATTATTGGGGTCGTGAATTTTATAGAGTTGAGGTTAAACAATGCGTTAGGTGAACTTTTGTGCTGGAGATAAGGATTTCTTAAATTGTCGAATTGGACGAGTGCCCATTCTGGTACTGTTCGGTAAACTGATTTGTTATCCGTTTCAGAATGAGGGATGGAATTTCACGCATGTCATTTTTTGTCGTTTGTGCAGAATTTTGGTTTTTGTGTGTGACTGTGTATTTTTGATTTTGTGTGGGGTTCAACAATGCTATTCTTACTGAATATGGCTTGAACGAGTGATGAGAATGAAGAAAAATGCTTGGGAAGAATGACGCAGGCTTATAAATACAAATGTGATAAGACGTGGAATAGTAAGCAACTGTTTCTGGTTGCATTGTTTCTTATCTAATGTCCTGTCTATTGTGTAAAACCTTGCCAGAAAGGGGTTTCTTACTTTCCAT
>NC_036248.1:30000742-30020262 GCF_002742605.1 Olea europaea var. sylvestris | reverse complement strand
AGAGCTAGAGGGACAGAGTCACAGAGATATGTGTTCAGATTGTTCTAAGTGAAGACGTTAAAGATTGGGTTGTGGATATACAATAACACAGCCCGAGTCAAAGTATGATTCCTGGAAAGCGGCTAACGCGGACTGGGGTGGGTTTCCAGCCACAAGAAACGCGGGAAAGTAAAGTTTATTATACATTTCATATACAAATGAAAAATTAAGTATTTATTATTAATAAGGGTTTGTTTGATAGAATTTATTTGGGAATAATGAGTCATTGAATAGTATTTTTTGAAGAATGTATGGTTAAAAGTATGGAAAGTTTATTGGTTTATGTGTAAAATATTTTATTTTGTGAATGTGTGAAAAAAATGATCTCATTGCAAATAATTTAAATTTTTAAAGGGTAACAACAAACGAGGGCTAAATGTAGTGATAATTTAAAATTTTTAAAGGGTAAATATATTCACACCACAATTTTTGTTAACTACACCACATTTTAATTACAATGAATGTTCTTAAACTTTTCTTATTTTTATACTTGTGTTCTTAACTTTTTTTTTTTTTTAAATATTTATCATCAACCCTCTATTAATTTTCACATCTTGTTTATTGAGATGATTTTCATTGAAAATATTTATTATGAGTGTCCAAAACATATTTATCTCGTATTTTTAAATAAACAAAATCAATGACAGAGCTAGGATATTTTAATTAGTCATGCAAAAATTATATAATAAAAATAATTATAAATAATATAACATGGACATTATTATAATTGTTCTTGACGTGTTTTCATATTTTGAAAACGTCATATAATTAAATTATTATTAATTTCATTAAATATATCATTCTTTATAAATATAACTAGATAGTCATTCAACCACTGATCTCCAATTCGATTATGCAGTCGAGTCTTGACAAGATTCATAGTAGAAAATACCCTCTCAATAGTAATAGTAGCCATGGGAAAAAAATACAAGCCTATATAGCAGTAGATACACTTCATTTTTCTTCGTCACAACAAGCTTCTTTGCAAGATCATGAAGACCCCGTAATCCTCTGAACTCGGTGCGCATGTCAAAAATATATATTTCGAGTTGATCATCAAGTGTAGAAAGATCTATTAGTGAAAAATCTTCAGGATAAAACTCGCCTGATCGAATTAATTTGTTTTTATCAAAAGAAGAAAACGAATCATCTAGACACAACCATGCTATACAAATGCACAATTCACAGTTCACATTTGAGAAATGATCATTTAATTTTTGAAGTTGCATATCAATGACGACATAAAAATAATCCACACGTAAGTGATGTAAATTTGTCATTTCTAGAATGTTATGTCATGAACGACCTGAAGGTATATAGCATCCATGTTAAGAATATCAATAAGCTGCTTTTGACAAAAAGAACAATCTGTTTCAAGAAAAGAGTCTAATCCATTCTCCCTCATTGCCTGGAATTGTTCTTTACAATTTTTTATTAATCTCATGGCAATGATAATATCTTGATCTTTCCTTTGTAATGTCTTTGACAGTTCATTTGAGATTCCTATGATCCTTTTCATAAGATGAAGACTAAATGCGAATTCAAATCTTACTATCAAGGTCAATAAATTTCGTGCTTAACATTTTTTTCCAGAAAATACCTTAAAGATTTTCCATATTTTTTCTGTGAAAATTTATGTTTGGAAGGCTGACAAGGATCAATTTCTACGTATGCTCTTTGAACTTTATTCCGAACATTAACATGATATTCCATAATTGGAATTCGTAGTCCACGATCTGTAGGAAGTTGTGCATCATCAATTTTACCTTGAACATATCTTTCATTTCGAACAACATCACTTTCATGGCCAATATCATTTTCATTCTTATTATTACTTTCAATATCACTTTTAACTTGAATATCCCTTTCATCTTGATCATCTACATCGACACTGCTAGATTTCTTTCTATCAATGTTTTGACCTTTAATAGAAACTCAAACTTTCCTTTTAAAGTATCCCTCCATGCCTGTTGACATTAAATTGAATACTATGCAAACGAAAAATTTGCAATGAAGACTATAAATTTGACAAAGTTTTAGTAAGTCAACTAATAACATTAGAACCAAATAACTTCAGCAAGTCAACATTTGTAATTGTTCTCTAATCTAATAACTTTAGCACCAAACATCAAGATGGGGATTAAGATCTTTGAAAACTTTTAGAGTCGAGATCTAATAATGTGGGGGCAGTATCAATATGTATCGCTCTCAAACATTGTATGCTTTAGCTGAGATCTGGCAGAATGTGAAAACTGAAAAGTATTGGAATTTATCTGAGATCAATAAAGTGGAAGAAGCCAGAAGGAACCAGGTTTTAGTTCAATCGAGATAGATTGAAGAATTCTTGAAATCAGAAAAATTCAAAACCTATATATTTACTTATAAGTAAACTTTTAAGCTTAGCCAAACATGCTATTGACTGGAACAAGTCCAAGGACAACATCATAACAACATAGATTTGTAAATCTAATGCCAACAAAAGATGAATGCTCACTGAGTGCCTGTAGTTCTTAAGTGTACAAGCAGAAAAAATCTACGAAATGCTATTGACTGGAACAAGAACAAGGACAACAACATAGATTTGTAAATTGTAAACAAAGTGATTTATGACAAGCAAATATAATCAAACTGGTGACATATACCCACAGCAACAATAAAACCAGTCAACCTGAGATTATAATTCCAATAAAAATACCTTCAATAGAAGAGAATTAGATGATGCCGGAAAAAGAGCTACAAACTTTGTTGGATATTGGTTAAATAAATCGAGAATTGAAAATCGATTAAAGTGACTTCGTATCGATTTCGGCCAAATACTCAAAAGCTCGACTCAATTCGTTTAGGCAAAATTGTTTGCCACTTCGCCGCTTCGGGGCGCACAAACGGGCAGAATTTTGATTTCTCTGCATGTATTGAAGGGTATATTTGGCATTTCGAAAATCAATATCGGATGAATGAGAAATTACGAAAAAGGACGAAAATCAGGTCAAAATATTTGACCGTACGGCCGCACGGTTGTCCGGTGAATAGACACCTTTTCATAAAGGTGCATTGTTTGGAAATGGTGCATGGTTTGGCCTCAAACATTTCGTCCACACCCTTTCATGGTCTATAAATAGGACCCTTTGGGTGTCCTATTCCACACAATTTTGATATGCAAAACATCTCTCATCCTCTCTTCTATCCAAAATCAAAATCATTTCATTTATTTTGATTTTCCTTCATTTCATCCTTGGAGTACATAAGCCTAAATTTGGTTCGTTGTACTTGTGTTTTGGAGTGCTACAAACACAAGTGTAGTCGTTGTATCTTGGGAGTCGATTGCCGAAATCCGTAGGCACCGTTGCGGGGCAAATTCGACTTAAGGACAAAGAGTCCAACTCTTGCCTCGACTTTGTCCCTACTTTCTTCTTCTTCTTGTTTGTGTTTTCTTTGCCGTTACTCTGTCCAATTTTCGGCACGAATTTACAAACCATCATTATACTTATTTTGGCGTCAATATTCACAAAATTCCTCCAACAAACTTGTGTACGGAAGATGTCAACGGTCGACCGCTGATTGAAATCGAATTTGCAAGATATATATGAAAGAGAGAAGAGGACTGCATAGGGTTTTAAGCTATTTCAAATTGGGATGGGAGAAAATTGCCGCTTCCATCGAATATTTGGTTATGTTTGATTGCATTTATTTTTCATAAAAAATATAAGTTCTCACCCAAATTCCTACTTTGGAGTGTTTGATCGCTATTTTTCCCATTGAAAATATTTTCCAACTTTCGAAGATATGCCTAATTTTTCTTTTTTTAAGGAAAATATTTTCTTTGGAAAGTATGTTTTTGTTTTCCTCAAAAGAAGGAAAACATTTTCTTTTGTATGTGATATTTTTCATGTCAATCAAACATTTTTCTTAATTGCCGTGTCCCTTGGCGAGTTAGTTTTCCAATTGCCGTGATTTTGTATCCTTCCTTTTTTAATTAAAAAAAAAGAAAAATAGAATTTTTGGGTGGGGTTGCCCAAATATGCTTTCCCCTCTAACCGAAATAAGTAACTAAAAGTTGAACAAAATATTTGTCCATCTTTTCAATGTGTGTTACCAAAATATTTAGATGAAAATAGTGATTAGAGACAAAATATATTATTTAATTGAAGGTTAAGAATAACAATGCACGAGAAAAAAGTTGAGGACATAAAAGTAAAAGTGAACAAACATTGAAACCTTTCTTATAATTAAAATGTGATGCATATATAAAAAATTGTTTTGTGAATATAATTATCCAATTTTAAATAAATACTTTCAAATCGAATCAAGGATGCCCATTTTTTAATTCCGATTAAATAATTTTAATTGTCATTTAAATCAGATATTTGAGAAACACATCACATGGGCACTAATCTCGTTGACTTCATTTTTTATAAAGAACAAATAGTTTAAGAATTAGACTGGTTATATACCTCACAAGGGAGAGGGGCACCACGAATAAAAAAATGGTGAACCCCTATTGTGAGGGGGCTATATACCATGCTTTGTGTTGTACAAAGTACGGTATACATCAAGCAAAATTTATAGTTTAATGTTAGAAAAATGAATTTTGCTTGGTTTAGTATAACATGGTATACAATTCCCTTACATGGACCCCCTATTGTGAGGAGGACACCATGAAATAGCATGGTGTACAACTATCCTAATTTTAGAAAAAAACAATTTTAGTGATCCATATAATGATATGTCTATCTGAGCCATGAATTCTTGGATTTAGCTAATGTTTGACAACTGATATGGTAAGTTTTGGTTATGCTCGAACATTTTATCCCGATGACATTTCTCAGAAACCTTTGCGATTCCACGTCTGCAATGCTCGAGCATTAAATCCCCAGGATATAATGCTCGAGCACTAGCAGCCTTGCTGTATCCACATTTTCATGATCCTGTTCTCGAGCAAGAGTGGTCCTCGGGATATATTCTCCTCCCAGCTTACGATTGTTATTACTGACCCAATAGGACTCCTATATAATTGGGACTCTAACTCTACCATATTACTTCAATACTTGACTTCCGCAAGGATTCTATCCCAAACATAATTATGACATTGGTCCAACTCCTTCACCTAATAGGACTCCGTTTAATGGAGATACCCAGCTAGTTGAGTCCCACTAGGAGAATGTCACCTACTACTATAAATACAGAACCATGGGTCATTATTCAGGTACGTTTTCATTATTTTTAGTTTATAGCCACACACACAGAATTTTCTTTCTGACTTAAGCATCGGGGGGAGGGGGGAGGGGCGATGAGAACATACCTCGTTGCCTTTGTTTCAGGTACCGAAAGACCACGATATGCTCATTCAAAGTCCTCAAACTCGAAAAATCAATAGGTACGATTTTTGGTAGCATTATTGGCGCCGTCTGTAGGAAACGCTATCAAAAGCCGTGGTTAACACATGATCAGATCTTCTTCCCATAAGCTCATTTGCTCACATCCCTCATCCTGCTAAAGATCAACCGACTCCTCAAGAAGAGTAGTTAGGAGTGCCCGCACCCCAGTCGGCAATCGTCACAACTGAAGCCTTCGAAGAGCTCCATCAGCAGGTGGCCACGCTAACGCAGCTGTTAAGCCAAAGAAATTCGCATTCGTCACCGATGTAGGCAGAGCATGGTGGATTTATGACTGATGCTCGAGCCCGAGCACCAAACCCCGCAACTGGCGAGTAGGGACCTCGGGTATTCGTAACATGACCTTAGGCTCGAGATCGATTGTTATGGATTTCGAAGAGATTGCCTGGATCATTCAAGAAGGAATTATAGCTGGCCTACAACGAAATGCTCGGGGGCCAACGGATTTTACACCTAACACTCCATTCACGCTGGAGATCATATCCTCTACCCGACAGATTCAAATATCCTTGCATTAAAGAGTGTGATGGGACGATTGACCCAATCAACCATCTCAATGAATATACCGATGTCATGAATTTGCAAGTTGCGCCAGATCAAGTTATGTGCAAAGCCTTCCTACAAACGCTGACTAATGCTGCTAGGGATTGGTTCTTGACATTAGAGCCCAACTCCATAGCCTCATTCTCAGATTTGGCTGATAACTTCTCAGCCTTCTTTGCAAGTAGCAAGCGTATCAAAAACCTACGAGGTTTAACAAGGAAAAACTTCAAATACCTGACCTTCACATTACGATGGCAGTTTTCGCCCTCACCTATGCCATAACATGTGAAGCCTTCAAAATGTCTCTATCGAAGACCCCGTCGCAGACAGTAATCGAGCTCCTTACATGGGTTGAAAAATACATTAATATTGAAGAAACACTGAATCCAAGGAAAGCTGGTCCTTCTCATGAAAATGCTAAGAATAAGAGACAGCATGACATCATCTCCCGACCCGAGCATCCTTAGGACAAGCACAAGAATGAAAGGCCGCCAAGGCCTCTCACCCGGTTGAACACAACAAAGGAAAACATTTTGATGGAAATCAAGGATATGAAAGAGTTGAAGTGGCCTTCAATGATGAAGTCGCCTCCTAAAACAAGAGATAGGAGTAAGTATTGTGAATTTCACCGGGATCATGGGCATACCACGGAGGATTATGAAGCCTTGCAGTGGGAAATTGAAGCCCTCATTTTAAAGAGGGCTCTTGAGGAATTACGTTGGTCATGATAAATGCCCGAGGAATGACCGTGGCAATCGGAAAGAGCCTGAAGTCAAAACCAGTGCTCAACCCACTATCAGGACCATTAATATTATCATTGGAGGTATAGCATCCGGAGGAGACAATTAGTGGGCCAAAGCAATATGCCCGCCAACATGCTCGTACCACAAAGGAATCCCATGATAAACTCAAAGACATTACTTTTGGGGTAAGATATTTGGAAGGAGTATCATATCTTCATGACGATGCCTTGGTCGTCTTTGCAATTGTGGCTAACTTTAAAGTAAAGATGATTCTGATTAATAATGGGAGTGCAGCAAATATACTCTCACAGGAGGCTTTCGCTAAAATGGGGATCTCTCCCAAATAGCTCAAAGCAGTAAAAACTCCTCTACAGGGATTTGGTGGTGGAGTCATTATCTCAAAAGGCATCGTCGAGCTTCCGCTTGCATTGGGTTCTGACAATGCACAGGTGACGAAGATCATGCCCTTCCAAGTGGTTAACACTCCTATGGCTTACAACATCATCCTGGGAAGACCCCTTCTGAATAAGATCCAAGCCATTGTATCAACTTTCCACCTAGCCATGAAGTTCCCAACAGGTCATGGCATTGGAGTAGTTCGAGGAGACCAAACAGCTGTCAGACAGTGCTATGTTACTAGCATCCGAGGAATTAGTACAGACGTCATGTAACTTTTAGACCTCGAGCTCGAGCCAAGGGGTAGACTTGTCCCTATTGAGGATTGGAAGTGGTCGAGCTCGAGCATGGAAAAATGGTAACAATTGGTCGGGATCTCAAGACCAGCCTCAGGGAGAAAGTCATCAATTGTCTGTCCCGCAACATTGATGTTTTTGCATGGAAGGTCGAGGATATGCTAGGGATGGACCCTGAGTAGCAGTCTATAGACTCAACATAAGCCCAGGGGCCAAATCTGTTAAGCAAAGGAAGAGGCAGTTTGCACCAGAAAGATGTGCGGTCATTCAAGAAGAGGTCGGCAAACTGGTGATAGCGGGCTTCATAAGAGAAGTCCAATATCCTAATTGGCTGGCTAATGTTGTTCTTGTGAAGAAATATAGATCTCAATAAAGCATGCCTTAAAGATAGCTACCTGCTCCCCAGGATAGACAATTTTGTGGATAGCACATCCAACATAAGTTGTAAAGCTTCTTAAATGCATTTTCAGGGTATCATCAAATCCTCATGGCCAAGGAAGACCAAGAGAAGACTTCAGTCATAGCTGATTCAGCTATATACTACTATAGGGTGATGCCGTTTGAGTTGAAAAATGCTGGGGCAACATATCAGAGGCTCATCAACAAAGTCTTCGCTGATTTGATAGGGAATAACATCGAGGTCTATGTTGACGACATGGTGGTAAAGAGTAAGAAGGTAGAGCAGCACATATCCGACCTGGTGGAGGTGTTCGCTACCCTACGGAAATATCGGATGAAGCTCAACCCAGAGAAGTGTGTATTCGGTGTAGGTTTGGAAAATTTTTTGGGCTTCATGATCACTCACCGGGGGGATAGAAGCAAACCCCAATGGCAGCAATGGAATCGCTCAGGACTAAGAAAGAGGTGCAAAAATTGACAGGTAGGGTAGTAGCCCTAAACAGGTTCGTGTCCCAAGCAGCAGACAGGTGCTTTCCTTTCTTCAAAGTTCTTAGAGGCAGCCAATCCTTTGAATAGAATGAGGAGTGTGAGAAGGCTTTTCAGGAGCTCAAATAGACATTGGTGTCTCCTTCTATCATCACTAAACTAGAGCCCGGAGATACTTTGTTATTGTACTTAGCCGTGTCTCAAAACGCAGTGAGCGACGTCTTGGTAAAAGAGGTCAACAGAGCCCAACAACCAATTTACTGCATAAGTAAAGTCGTACTTGATGCAAAGACCAGGTACACTTTGGCCAAGCAGCTTGCTCTTGCTCTAATAATGGCAGCACGAAAGCTCCGGCAATATTTTCAGTTTCATCCCATTGTGGTGCTCACTAACCAGCCTCTAAAACATATCTTTCAAAAGCCAAATGTCTCAGGTAGGTTACTAAAGTGCGCAATTAAACTTAGAGAGTTTGACATAGAGTTCAAACCCCGTCCATCCATCAAAGCTAAGCCTTAGCGAATTTCATTGTAAAACTCACCCTAAGGCCTTGAAGGCTAGATGAGAGCTCGACAACTATAATAGATGTTTGACAAATTTTCGTGGATGGAGCATCAAACTCCTCGGGTTCGGGTGCCGAGGTCATCATCACGAACCTGGACATGCTCATAGATATTCAGTGTGCACTCAGGTTCGAATTCGAGGCAACTAATAATGAAGCAGAGTATGAGGCTATCATCATAGCCATGGAACTTGCCATTAATCTTGAACTTAAAAGCATCAAAATTTTTAGTGATTCCCAGTTGGTGGTTGGGTAGATTGACGGAACATTCAAGAAAGACGAAAAAATGAGCTTATACTGTTCAAGAGTTCATGATCTCCAATGAAAATTGAAGAGTTGTGAAATTGTGAAGATTGCCCGGGCTATCAACTGCAAGGCAGATGCCTTATCAAGGTTGGTGTTCATGGGAATAGATGGACTTGATAGGACAGTACATGTCGGAAAGTATCAATCCAACCGTTGGTGTCATGGACATCGATCATGAGCCGTCATGGATGGACCCAATTGTAGATTTCATAACAAATGGCAATCTTCCAGAAGATCCTCGAGCAGCAAGGAGCATCCGGTCAAAAGCTCCAAAGTATTGCACTATCGATGGGGTCTTATTTCACAAAAGCCTCACTTCCGTACCTTAGGTACTTTAAGCCTTCGAAATCCTCCCAAGCCCTCGAAAAAGTTCATGAAGGAGTATGCGGGAACCATTAAAGAGCTCGGGCATTAGCCTTTAAACTCATGAGGTACGGATATTACTGGCTCACCATGAAGAATGATGCCGTAGAATATGTGAAGAAATGTGACAAGTGTCAGAGGTTTGGCAATGTCATCCACCCTTCCGCCGAGGACCTTACCAACATCAATTGCTCGACCCCGTTAGAGCAATGGGGGATAGATATCCTCGGTTTATTTCCAATAAAAATGGGCAATTAAAGTTTGTAGTTATAGCAGTTGAGTACTTTGCCAAGTGGGTGAATGCCGAGCCCTTGGCAACGATCTCGAAGCCTAAGATAAGAGCTTTCGTTTGGAGGTCCTCCATATGCAGGTTTGGGATACCGAAGTTCCTCATAACTGATAATGGCCAACAGTTCGACAATGCACAATTCAAAGATTTCTGTTCCAACCTAGGGGTTGACCACCGCCTGACCTCAGTTTCTCATCCCCAAAGTAATGGCCTAGCCGAGGTCATCAATTGGATTATATTGCAAGACCTCCGAACAAGGATTGGAGATGCAAGAGGTTCTTGGTCCGACGAGTTGCTTTTCATACTTTGGACATATAGAACATCCCACAGGACCGCCACCTGGGAGACCCCCTTCATGTTAGCTTTTGGAATCGAAGCTACCATTCCCATTGAAATAAGGTTATCCAGCCAAAGAAGACTTAATCTCAAAGAAGCAGGGCACACCACTGAACATCTCGACCTTCTTGAAGAAGTTCGTGATCAAACAGCCTTAAGAATAGCCTCTTACCAAGACAGAACAGGAAAGTATTTCAATAGAAGGGTAAGGCCACGAAGATTCAAAACTGGAGATTTGGTGTTGAGAAGGGTTGAAGCCGCTGGTCATGCTCCAGGAAAACTCTAACCAGTTTGGTAAGGGCCCTTTGAAGTCATACGATAACTACCAGGAGGTGCATACAGTTTAAATGATACTTCGAGAAGATCACTCCCAAGACCGTGGAACGCCGAAAACTTAAAGGTATGTTACAAGTAACTCGCTCTACCATGTTTTAGAAATAAGGCATGCGTGCCAAGTCTATTTTTTATTGTTAATAAGGCCTACGTGCCAAATCTATTTTTTTTTTCTATTTGTCAGACATGCGTGCCAAGTCCATTTATAGAGTATATTACAATTAAAGTTAAATTCAATGATATGATCACTACACATCAAAGTCTTGTCTCAAGCAAGCACTCTAAAGCCTTGCCCCGTGCAAGCAAATCAAAGCCTCGCCTCGAGCAGGCACTCCAAAGCCTTGTCCCGTGCAAACATCCCAAAGCCTTGCCCTGTGCAAGCAAATCAAAGCCTCGCCTCGAGCAGGCACTCCAAAGCCTTGTCTCGTGCAAACATCCCAAAGCCTTGCCCCAGCAAGCAAATCAAAGCCTTGTCCCATGCAAGCACTCCAAAGCCTTGCCCCAAGTAAGCAAATCAAAGCCTTGCCCCGAGCAGGCATTCCAAAGCCTTGCCCCGAGCAGGCACTCCAAAGCCTTGCCCCGTGCAAGCACATATGAAATACCAATCAGGGCAAACAATCCCAAGTAAAATACCCGAGCACATAACATCCCGAGCAGGAAAGGCACTAAACTCATTAAAAAGGCTCGCGTTGTGCTCGAGAATTACGCTCGGGAATCACAACTTCAGAGATCGGGACTACCCTAGACCTCATGAGCATGAGAACAAGATAAGTCATCAAAGGTGAGGTATTGCTCGAGCTAAATTACTTTGAGCGTTCGATCTGTCCTCGGCCTATTTAACAGAATCTTTGGGATAAGGACCCAAGGTTAAGATCGAGCTTGTTACTTGTACGCCAGGTCATCGATATAAGCCCCAATATAATAATCGAGCTTTGTACATCAATTACAATCGTTATTTCTTACAATTTAGTCCTTGTGATAGTTTTCCATATTAAGGAATGACCCTAAGATCGAGCAATTGCCTTTGTCTGAAACTTCGTATGGATTAAGTCATCGAGATTTTTGAGTAGATTATAATCCTTATTCAATCATCGGAGTAACATGTTAAAGGTCGAGATCATTGTCATGATCGAGTTCATTACATGTTATTAAAATTATTATACAACTAAGTCATGGCTATAAATCCTCCAATGATTGAACTTATGACTTGTCAAACAACCATGTCCTTGAGGTAAGCCCTTGATGATAAATCGACATTATGATCGAGCAAGACATGACAGAAAATTTAACATTCATTTCAAAAAAAAAAAATCAGTAAAAGACCCGAAATGATGATCGGGCAATGTGCATTACATCATCATCAAAATATAATCGGGGTAAGGGGTCGTGATTTCCTATTCTTGGTCATCATCCCCGGGAGCAGCGTCACCCTCCTCGAGCATATCTTTATCCTCGGCCACTTCATCGACTGTGTTGTCGAAATCAGACAGCTTGAGGGTCTCAGCTATATCAGGGATCATCTTGAGCTCCTTAGGGGCAACCTCGGGCATCTTTATCCTGAGAAATGCCCGAGTTTCTTTAAGGGCATGAAGGTACGAGCCTAATACATACTCACCCTTCAGCCTATCCATCTCTTCAGACTTTTTAAAGTCCTCGATGGCAGAAGCCCGAGCATCCTCAACCTTAGCCCCAAAATCTTTCTCGAGTTGTTCAAGCTCAAGCTTCAGCCTCGTCCTTAGCAGCTCCCACTTCATCCCGAGCTCTCCTCAGCTCATTTTTCACATCCTCGCGCTCCTTCTGGAGCTGAACTCGAGCAGCCTTGACGTCAGCGAGTTTCTTATATCAAAGCTCCACAGCCTCGACCAGCCCTACCACCTTGTTGGATTATTCCATCCCTTGTAGCGACAATCCTTAAGCAACACTGAGTGTCTGAACATCACAAGACAACGAGCATTAGAATGGGAAAAATACATTGCACAACATCATAAAGGGGTTGGTACTTACTTTCAAGCTCAGAAGCTCGAGGGCTTTCATCCCCTCGTCAAACCTAACGTCGCCTCTGTATTTTACAACAATGCTCGAGATGAGATGGCATCGTTCAAAATCCACGATGATCGAGGCAACAGGAGGAATGGAATCATCTAGGAGATCAACAACCTCAGGAGTTACCCAAGGAGAAAGTGATTACGAAGACTCGGAGTTGGTTGGAGAGAATCCCCCTATCGTCGCGGAGGAAGAGGGCTCGGTGCTCGAGGCCTTGAACTCGATAATTTCCCTGGCCCTCGAGGAGGAACATCGGTTGTGTATACTCGGGGCCTCTTCTTCCCCTTCTTTTGACCTGGAGCCGTGACCTGGGGCTCTTTGGATTTCGAGCTCACTGCTCGACGAAGAGCTGATAGATCAAAAGACATCTTTGCACAAAACGAAATATTAGGCAAGAGCTTATGATCGAGCAAAATGAATAAATTGACAGAAGAATAAATATCCTACCCTCGAGGCCTTTTGTACACGCAAGGTTGAGGATGTCATCCCCGAGAATATCATCTATATCATATACCAAGGGCTCGAGATCCTCTAACATCTGTCGATCCCTCTCTAGAGTCTCGAAGTAGGCCTGTCCCTCACAAAATTTTGCTGTGTCCGGGATATCCAACAAGGGCCAGAAAGGAAGATCAGGATCTCGAGCTATAACATAGAACCATTTATCCTTCCACCCCTTCAATGAACTAGGCATCCTCGGGATCCTAAAGGTAACTCAGGAAGAAAAGTAGGTGAAGCATGTAAACCTAGGGAGCTGTTTAAGCTCAAAGACCATTCTGCATAGGTCGAGGTATGGTGTGATACCTAGGTATCTATAGACAATGAAGAAGTAAATGAGCATTCTCCACCCATTGGGCACTAACTGTCTCGGGCACATAGAATGCTCGACCAGAAAGCCTACAAAAAACGGATGCATGGGCCACCTGAACCCAACCTTTAAAGAGTCCCTAAAAATCACAAACTCACCTTCCAGTGCCCTATTCATTCTCTCCTCGGGGTCGGGAGCCCTACAGTCATTGTAGGGCATGAGCCCATATTTCCTCACCACCTGCATAGCTAGGTGTTCTTTAAATCTAAACTGGATGTCGAGATGCTTAAGCTCGACAACATCTGGCTCCCTAGGTCGAGCATCTAAAGGAACAACTATTGGTATTAACTAAGCCATACGGTTCCCAGAGTTACCCGAACTCTCAGATCCCCGATCACTTTCAGTACTCGACATCTCTCTGCAATTTAAAACTAAAGAAATAACTTAAAAGTCCAGAGCCTTACCTGAAGAAACTTGACGCCCAAACAACAAAAGCTAAGTTTATAGCTCGACCTCAATCTCACACTTGAAGAATCAGAGAGAGTAAAAAATGAAAGATGAACAGAATCATGGGGTATTTATAGAACCTTGGGGAAAGACCAAGGGTCACATCAATCTCAGCCTTTAACCTATGCCACGTGTCTCCCATCTAGGGACCCCTCATTTTTTTTACTGGGACAGCTCGCGCTCTTGCTATTTCCACACTAACGTTCCCCTGAAAACATTAAAATCTCAACGACCTCACTTATCAGTAAATCAAGCTCTATGCATCTCGAACCCTAGCATAACTTCCTTAGCCCGATCTCAGGGTCTTCCCCTGAAAACATTAAAATCTCGACGACCTTACTTATCAGCAAATCGAGCTCTATGCATCTCGAACCCTAGCATAACTTCCTTAGCCCGATCTCAAGGTCGGATGCACTGGGGCCAGTGATATGGAAAGTTTTGGTTGTGCTGGAACATTTTATCCCGATGACATTTCTCAGAAACCTTTGCGATTCCACGTCTACAGTGCTCGAGCATTAAATCCCCGTGATATAATGCTGGGACACTAACAGCCTTGCTGTATCCACATTTTCATGATCCTGTCCTTGAGTAAGAGTGGTCCTCGGGATATATTCTCCTCGCAGCCTACGACTGTTATTACTGACCAATATGACTCTTATATAATTGGGACTCTAACTCTACCATATTACTTCAATACTTGACTCCCACAAGAATTCTATCCCAAACATAATTATGGCATTGGTCCAACTCCTTCACCTAAGAAGACTCCATTGAATAGAGATACCCAGCTAGTTGAGTCCCACTAGGAGAATGTCATCTACTACTATAAATACAGAATCATGGGTCATTATTCAGGTACATTTTTATTATTTCCAGTTTATAACCTCACGCACATACTTCCCTTTCTGATGTAAGCATCGGAGGGGCGACGAGAACATACCTCGTTGCCTTTGTTTCAAGTACCGGAAGACCACGATCGTGCTTATTCAAAGTCCTCAAACTCGGGAAATTAACAGGTACGATTTTTGGTAGTATCGACAACCATTCTATTTTACTCCCTTCATCCCATTTATATAGATCGAGTTTCTTTACTTTTTGTTCCAATTATATACTCATGTTACTTTATTGAGAATGTTTTATTTTGTTCATTTACTAATATACATTTATTTAATTTTCCTAGTTCTAACCAATTTTCACTACTTAATATTGAAATTACTTTTTCAATAATATTAAGCCCCCTATTTGAGTCTCATTCTTTTAGAAAAAATATATATTTAAATAGTCTTTTGACATTATTTTATTTACACAGTCTTTAATAAAATAATGTTACACGCAAATCTAAAATTTTTCTTTTTTTTTTTAACCATACATTTTCCATCAATACATTATTTAAAAATACATTTTTTTATAAAAAGAATGGGGCTCAAACAAGAGCTAAATAAGATTTTTTAATTTTTGTGAAAAACAAAATCAACCTATATAAATAAAACGAATGGAGTATTTTTTTCTTACTCATTTCAAGTGCACGTTGTTCACGAAATTATTTGTTTCGATTTAAAATCCATCGCAAGTGTACGGTTCGTTAACAAGTAATAAAATGGACTATGAGTCCAAGTATCGATCCCACAAGGATTGAATTAGTTCAAATCAACCTATTATAACCTTAACTGAAACACGAAAGTAAAATTGATGTTTTGTGATTTAGCTAAAAAGATGTAAACTATGATACAATTATGAATGAAAAGTTATATTAAATGCAAAATAACTTGGACACAATTTACTAGAATTTATAGAATTAATGAATTTACTAACACACTAGGATCACGAATCCCCAAGCAATACCCGTTCAATTTTTAATCGTACAAATTTGACACACAATTCCACAAAAGATGAATCAATATTCCTATTTTAATTTAGCAATCTCTCTTGAGCAATGCCAAACCTATCCCAATATGTGATTCGACTATATTTCTATGACGAATACTAACATACCGAAATGCATTATAAATTCATGAATATCCAATAATTCACACAAAGCATAGAGGTATATTTCTATCCCCTATCGGACCTTATGATGATTTATACTATGTTGAACCTATTTTTCTTCTTTCGAATGCATAAAACGGTCACCACAATCATAAAATTACGTGCACAATAATCATATAGAAATAAAAACGTAATAAATCATTCAATTCCGGAACATGCGTTTAAATATGTCAAATATCCAAATCAAAAATTAAATGTAGTATCACAAGGTTCATCGATCTCCTAACAATGAAAAATCTAGCCTAACATGCTAAAAAGAAGAAAATATAAAAATAGTTGAAGAAACCTCATCACCCAAATCAAACTTCAATCGAATCTTCACTTGGTGCGATATTTTCCTCTTGTTCGCTCTTCGTTTCTCCTTCAAAATCTCTCGTAAAAACGGCGTCCCCATCGTTTTGGTCGAGTTTTTGTTTATATAGAATCCTAAAAATATTGTTTCCATAAGAGTTTCGACGGAAAAAGGAAACTGCGGTTTTGCCCTAGAATTGCTCTATGCAACCGCATAGAGCATCTCTATGCGGTCGCATACAATAAAAATTTTGTGGTAATTATGTTTCGGTTTGCCTCTATGTGACCACATAGAGGGTAGCACTACCAACTATGAAAGATGTTCATTTTGGTCCTCCTACTTGAATTCTTACTTCTTGACATCTTTTCTTCATTCTTTCCATTCCATTATCCCAAGATATCTTCAATTGACAATTGGCTTAATCAATTTCTCGATTTGTTCATGGGGTTAACTTTTGGATAATTGCACATTGGTCCTTGAACTTTCACTTTGCGTCATTTTAGTCATTTTTCGCGTCTTTTCTCTTGAATTTCACCATGTTCATCGTTGTTCCCTACAATTCACAAATGTAATGAAATTAAGTTACAATTCAATCATTTTGTTCGTTATTGAGTCATGTTTATGACTTAAATAAGTGTGCAAAAACACACTCATCACACGTTTTCACAATAAAATATTCTTTACGTAAACCCCTTTTTTTACTATTTAACAACACATTCTCCCAAAATTTACTATTAAAAAACCCACATTCTTCAAAACAAATTTGTCAAACAAGAGTATAATTTCTTCTGTCTCATATTTTTACCAAGTGCATTGGTTTAAAGGTAAATTCAAATATTTGATAGTTGCAAACTTGCAATGAGTAGTCAGGTGAGGAATCAAGGGGGACAAAAAAAAAATTTTATACTCGATTAATACATTGAAAAAAATTCCATTAGAAAAAAAAAATCATAATTTTTTTTCTTCTTTACACAATTAATTGGGATTGGGGGCAGAGTAGAGTCATAGTAGGAGTTCGACATTACATAATTTTTTTGTATGAACTTTAGCCATGTCCACGTTTTCATTGAATCACCGATATCTCTAAAGGCAACAATTGAGGACGCAATAATTGATGTTTGTTGTCTCGTGAGCTTCACTATTTTGCTCAATGACTTGCATATTGCGTTGAAATGACTCGTTTACACCCCTAATTTCATGCATGCAATCCCTATAATGAGTTTGTCATTTATCGAACAAGCTTGTTTGGTGTTAAAAGAGAAATAATAATGCTATCTAACTCCATTAGTATTTAACATCAATTTAAATGACTGTCAATGATAAATTTATTGAAATATAAGAAAATATAGTTCATTTAATTGAGAATAATGCTATCTAACACCGATAATATTCTAGGAACAATTATTCTAGACATCATTAATCGTCAAAAATCTTTTTACTCTAAGAAGCAAACATTGCTAGAATTTCCCACCAAATTATCCAAATAATTAAAAGGGTAATAAAACTATCGACATAAAAAACAACCTAAAATACAGACAAGAAAATTTGCAGAGGGTTTACCAAGTGGTTTGTAAACTATCACTTCAGCTCGAGAGTTTACTCTGTGTGCACTCGAAGGGTCGCGACTACGAGTCCCCCGTCATACCCCAAAAAAAAATAAATAAATAAAAAAAAAGAATTTGCAGAGGAAATAGCATAGAAACATCACATTTAGTGATTCATTCAATCTCAACAAAAAGTCTTACGTAGTACATGGATGTAACCAATAATGCCGGCCTCTTCTTCACCATTTTCAATTATTATTTCTGCAAATTCAAATCATCAAACTCTCCATTCAAATACCCACAGATCCGAGATCCATTCAAACCTTCATCTCTCTCTAAAATAAGATGAAACTTTCTCCAATTATTTTTGTATTGTTCTTCACCGTTACTCCAATTTCAGCCCATTTCTTCCCCAACATTACTTCAATCCCAATTTCTTTGATCCCAAATACAACACTATGGGACGGTTTTAACCAGTTTCTGGGATCCCACAAAGGTCAAAAGGTAAACGGATTAGCAAAACTCAAGAACTACTTTCAACGATTTGGGTATATCAGTTCTTCTTCATCCGCTAATTTTACAGATGATTTTGATGAAATTCTTGAATCGGCAGTCAAAATGTATCAAATTAACTTCAATCTGAACAGCACTGGTGAACTGGATGTACAAACGTTGAAGCACGTTGTACTACCCAGATGCGGGAATCCTGATGTTATCAATGTCACGTCAACGATGAATTCTGGGAAACCCAAGACGAATTCTACGATTCATACACTGGCGCATTACTCGTTTTTCCCTAGCAAACCAAGCTGGCCGGCGAGTAAGACTGAATTAACATATTCATTCTTGCCAGAGAATCAGCTTCCGGAGAATGTCAAAAGCCTATTTGGACGAGCATTAGAACGTTGGTCGGAAGTAACGCCGTTAACGTTCGCTGAAACGTCTTCGTTCCGGAGGGCGGACATCAAGATCGGATTCTTCAGTGGGAATCATGGCGACGACGAGGCATTTGACGGCATTTTGGGGACGTTAGCACATGCATTTTCCCCGCCGTCGGGGCTGTTTCATTTGGACGGTGACGAGAATTGGGTGATGGACGGTGATTTTATCAATGCTTCGCCACTATCAGCTGTGGATCTGGAGTCGGTTGCGGTTCATGAAATCGGGCATATACTCGGGTTGGGTCATAGCTCCGATGAAGCGGCTATTATGTACCCGACTATTTCTTCGGGTATGAGGAAAGTGGAGCTTGCTAATGATGATATTCTGGGGATCCAGGAGCTATATGGAGCAAGTACAAATTTCAATGAGTCCGACCCGGTTCTGACTCCTAGAAATGAGAGAGATACAAATGGGGCACATTATTTTTTTTGTTCATTTTGGAGGCATGGAATAATATTGGCTATGGGATTATTCTTGTTTTTATAATTTGGTTTCTTTTGTCTTGCTACTTTATTTTCCGAAATTTGAAAACGATGATAGTTTTATTTATTTTTTTATTTTATTTTTATCTTTCATAGCGCTAACTACTTGGTACCTACATCCACACGAATTGAATATATCTTTTATGGAATATATTTTGAGTGAAATTCCTTTTGTGCAACAAGCCTCATCGAATATTAAACGTTGGACATATTCTCAATAGAATGCTCAATCTTGGATGAGATTGAAGATTGTTGACAAAGATTTTCTTAAAAATCATTTCAAATTACACATTGTATAGGATTCACAACATTTTTTTTATTCAGTTTTTAACTACACATTTACCCCCCCCCCCCCCCAAAAATATTTTCTTTTTTTTA
>NC_036248.1:29937881-30000736 GCF_002742605.1 Olea europaea var. sylvestris | reverse complement strand
CCCCCCCCCTCCCCCAAATATATCATTTTTCACTTAAAAAAGAAGAAGTCTATGTTGAACAAGATTTGAGAAATGTTTTTTTTTTATTGGTAAATGTAAAATTTCATAGATTAAAACTCATTTACAAGTATATCGGGACACAATAATCGGGTGGTGATGAGTGAAACTAATTTTTGTCGACAATGATAGGAGATTTCTACACCAACCCCAGTTAGTGACTTCCGGCGATAATAATTATTATACATAATGATGTCCATAATATGATGTAGCAATCATCCGGTTATTGATGTGCAAGTGTGAGATTTGAATTAATAGTTGGATACAGTGTCACGTGTAATTATATACACTATTATGTAAACAATTATGTACATGTAGTACTTCTCTAAAATTAATGGTTGCAAAGAAATTGGCTACCCTGCCATCAAAGCACCTAGCCACGTTCAAGGCTGGTGAAGCTCTATAAACAAGGGACCATTCTGCTCAAATAGGGGCTGTCCCTGTTAGTGTAGCGCTCCTCGTAGACAAGAGAGCCCAACTAGCCAGAACCAAGAGAAGCTCACCATGGTTGAACTTGACCATACCTGGTTAAGCTTACCTTCAACTGAGCTCTAACCTATTCGACCTAACTCGACGTTGTGCACAAAAGCTCACCATGGTTGAACTTGACCATACCTAGTTAAGTCATTGCTCACCTTCAACCGAGCTCTAACCCATTCTACCTAACTCGATGTTGTGACTTGTCCACCCTTTGACCAAGCTCAAACACCCTTCAATCCAACTTTACCACGTATGGTCGAACTCGACCATAGTCTTGATCAACTTTAATAGACCTTAGTACTCGGTCTCGACCACCTATTTTTTCTCATAACACTCCCTTCTTTGAGTCTTTTTCGTCCATCGATGGTTAATGTTGTGCCCTAGCGACTATGAGTTCACTGGTCGAGTTCAGTAGACCGTCTAGTGAATTCGAACGACCATTCTTAGGAAGCCTTATAGTACTGTTGAAAGGACCCCATGAAAATGGGATGGGCATTTTTTACAAATCTACTATGAAGTACGATCTCGAGGTGTTTCCTTTATCCCAAAATGGTCCTTGCGCTAAATCTCACCACGTTTCCCCATTTGTACTCTAGATCTGGTGACATGTGTCATTCCATCCACCGTAGAGCTTCCTCCAAGCAATAAATTTCCCTGCCTTTCTCCTACCCTCAAGAACTCGTTTTCGGATTTCATTATTGATATAGGTTGGCAGAAGAGGCCACCCTCGACGTACAAGCAAGATGGATCATTGCACTTCGATGCAAAGCCATCGACCCCTGGAGGCACTTTACCACCACGCAAAGTCGTCGACCCCCCAGAAGCCCTCTACCAATATCCCCGAGGGGCGTTCTACCACAACCCCCAGGGGGCGCTCTACCACTACCATCAGGGAGGCACTCTACCACTACGCAAAGCCATCGACCCTCCAAGAGCGTTCTACCATTACGCGAGGCCTTCAACGGGCATGGAATTGCCAACCCAAACACTTAGCCATAAAACCTCTAGTAAATTGATTAGGTTCCATGGCAGTTAACACGGGTACAACCTCCAGGCGAGAAGATAAAGACCCCCCACTCAGAACGTGGGGTAGTGGGAATGGCAACATGGGACACGTGACACCACAACTGCCCAGTGGTTATCCAGCTCCCAATATCTATAAATACCCCAAATGTGACATAGGTAACGGGCTCTCTCTCTCACTCTTTTTAGCCATCTGATTTTCAATTGCAAGTCTAAAAACTAATTCTCACACCGGAGGTAAAACGGGGGAGGAAGCCCCGCCTTCATTTTTCAGGTCACAAACATTTGACGGAGTAGTTGGAACACAGAACGTCACCAGGCAGATAAAAGGGTATTGTTCCGCAACTATTTCATTGGTGCCGTCTGTGGGAATCATTTGAACTAAAAAGCTGTGTCGAGAAGACGAATAAGGAGTGATACTCGTTTGGTTGGAAATACGGCAGAGACAGAGACATAGTCGGAGTCAGTTGCAAGGGGTCACGAGCCACGGCCACCTCCATAGTATGTGACGCAGAGTCAATTCAACGCTTTGGAGACTCAAATGGCAACAATGATGGCGCTCTTGCAAAACCAGTCGTAGAGAGACACGGTCCGTCCATTGAGTCCGACGGAAACGACAAACCAGCAATCATCTCATGAGCCACCCGCGGTTATTCCACCCATCCCTCTGCAGGGGACAGGAGGCGTGGGGTCCCCAGTGGTCGTAGCTCAGCAACCCCCACAAGCCATGGTGGACTTGGAACAAAAGATGGAAGAAATCATGGCCCAAAAGATAGATGATGCACTGTCCAAGAGAAAGGATAGACAGAGGCAGATGGTTTTGGAGAAAAACCCATTCGCCCCTGAGATCATGGCGGACCCCTTGCCTAAAGGCTTCAAGCAGCCCATGATAGAAGCATATGACGGAGTCACAGATCCGCCTAACCACTTGCGGACCTTTGTAGACTTGATGAGACTTTATGCCGCCCCGGACGCTGTGATATGCCGGTCCTTCCCCCTACACTTAGGAGGGAGGCCAGGGACTGGGTAGCAACCTTAGCCCCACGATCTATCAAGATGTTTGATGAGCTCTCCAGGAGCTTTGTGGCTTACTTCCTAAGCAGCAAAAGGAAGAGGAAGACAGCCATTGGGTTGATGCAGGTCGTACAGGAGAAATACGAGTCATTGCAAGAATACTTGGCTAGGTTTAGCAGGGCTACTCTTGGTATAAAAGACCTGCAAATGTCCGCAGTGGTTACTGCCTTGATGAACGAAACACGAAATCAAGCCTTTAAAATGTCACTCTCCAAAAATCCCCCAGAGTCAATGCATGACCTATTGAAGAAGGGAGATAAGTATGTCGACGCGGAGGAAGCGGAGAAAGTGACTAAAAATCTCAGGGACGGATGGAAGACGGAAGCACATAAGCGAAAAGTGTATGATGAGCGAAGGTACACTGATAAGAATAAGCCAAAGAATGAACGTATGAACAAGGGTTACGCCCAAGGCCGGTCGGTCAAATAGAAACGAGAGGAGGCCAAGGCACCCACCCCTTTGAACATCCCACGTACGAGTTATTAATGGAGATACAACACATGAAAGAGCTCGAATCGCCTAAACCGATGCTGACTTCCTCCAGCAAGAGAAATCAAAGTAAGTACTGCCATTTTCACAAAGATCACAGACACGATACAGAAGAATGTCTACAGTTGAAGGAAGAAATTGAGCGCTTGCTGAGGCGGGGACTATTGGCCAAGTATGTGAAAAACGACAGGGGCAGACAAAGGCTCGAAGGAATACCCCCACCAAGGGCAGAGTGATAAACATGATCATTGGGGGAGTAGCATCGGGTGGCGACTCGGATTCAGCTACGAAGAGCTATGCGCGTTCCGCGAGGGTCTGCTCTATCCAGAAAAAAGCAAGGTTCAACCAGAGCATTACTTTCAACGAATAGGACTTGATCGGTATAACGCATCCCCACGATGATGCCTTAGTGATAGTAGGCGATATAGCAGATTTTGACGTGAAGAGGGTGCTTGTCGACTGAGGAAGTGCGGCAAATGTCCTCACCTGGGATGCCTTCTTAGGTCTAAAAATTCCCCTAGAGAAGTTGAAGATGGTGACTACCCCTCTACAAGACTTTGGAGGGGCAACAGTGATACTGGAGGGAACTGTAGAGCTCCCAGTTACGCTAGACACATACCCAGTGACAGTGGTGATTGTGACTAATTTCTTGGTTGTCAAGACCCCCATGACCTACAACGCCATATACGGCCGGCCATTGCTAAATGCAGTTGGTGCTGTCCCATCGACCTACCATCAAATTATGAAGTTCCCAACTAGCAGAGAAGTCGGGAACGTGCGAGGCGACCAGTACGCATCAAGAAAATGCTATGTGGATAGTATACAGGCCAAAGGCTCACCACCGATCATGATGCTGGATGTGGAACTCCCAAGGGGCGGATCGAGCCTATCGATATGATTGAAAAAATCTTTATAGCCGAGGGACGGGAGTTTAGTGTTGGAGTAGGTTTGAAATTCGAAGAGAAAGAAAAATTGGCCAAGTGTCTAGCCGGTAACTTGGACGTGTTCGCTTGGGCCCGGAAGACATCCCAGGTATTAGCCCCGCCATCGCGCAGCCAGTGAAGCAAAAAAAAAAGAAATCTTACCCCAGAGAGACAGGTCGTAGCCGAGCAGAGGTAGAAAAATTGCTACAGGCGGGTTTCATTCGAGAGGTGCAATACCCCGAGTGGTTGGCAAACATTGTACTTGTGAAGAAGTCAAACGAAAAATGGCGCATGTGTGTAGATTAAACTGAGTTGAACAAGGTATGCCCAAAAGACTCATGCCTGCTTCCCAGAATAGATCACCCGGTAGACGCTACATCGGGTTATGAGAGGCTCAGCTTTCTGGATGCATTTTTCGGATATCATCAAATTTCAATGGCCGAGTCCGACCAAAAGAAGACGTCATTTATCACAGACTTTGGCACGTACTGTTACATGGCCATGCCATTCGGTTTGAAAAACACCGGGGCGACTTATCAGAGGATGGTGAACAAAGTCTTTCACGATTTAATCGGAGACGTTGTAGACGCTTGTGTTGACGATATGGTGGTCAAGAGCGCCAAGGCTAATGACCGTGTGGCCTGTTTGCAAAGAGTATTTGACGTTGCCTGACAAAACAAATTAAGGTTCAATCCAGAGAAGTGTGTTTTTGGTACTACTGGAGGAAAATCATCGGCTTCATGATCACGCAAAGAGGCATCGAAGTGAACCCAAACAAAATTTATGCAATCCTAGAAATGAAAAGCCCTACTATTAGGAAAGAGGTCTAGAGGCTAACAGGGTGGGTAGCCGCTTTAAATCGTTTCATGAGCCGAGCGACAGACAAATGCTATCACTTTTTCAAGGCCATAGGGGTTCCTCCAACTTCGAGTGGACCTGGGAATGTGAAGTGTCGCTTAAGAGCTTGAAGCAGTCATTACAGGAGCCCCTGATCTTGACCAGCCCATGCCCCGGGGACATGTTGTGTCTCTACTTAGCAATCTCACCAAGGGCAGTCAACGCTGTGCTAGTGAAAGAGTTCGCAAAGGCACAAAAACCGGTCTATTATGTGAGCCAAGCATTGAGGGGCGCAGATGTAGGATACAGCCTGGCAGAGCAGCTAGTGTTTACATTAATTCTCGCGGTTAGGAAACTGAGGCCTTACTTTCAATCTCACACGGTGCAAGTAATGACCGACCAACCTATCAAGCAGATCCTAAATCGACCAGAGACCTCTGGGAGGATGTTAAAATGGGCAATCGAGTTAAGTGAGTTTGATATTGAATTCAGACCAAGGACGGCTATTAAGCACAGGCTCTAGCAGACTTCATCGCTGAGCTCACCATTTCGCCCGAGCACCCGTCGGAGGAACAAGCAGATTGGAAAATTTATGTGGATGGATCTTCGAATGATGAGGGATTCGGGGCGGGAATCATAATGGTAGGTCCAAATGGTGAAGAGTTGGAATACTCACTGCGTTTTGAATTCCCAACTACAAATAATGATGCCGAGTATGAGGCAGTAATCACGGGTTTAGGACTGGCAGCCAGACTCGGGGTAGCTTCAATAGAGATTTGCAGTGACTTTCAGTTGATAATCGGGCAAGTGATGGGGGAATTTGAAGTAAAAGACGAAAAAATGGCAGCATATTTAATGGAGGTCAAAAACTTGCAGAAGGGGTTCGGCAGGTTCAAAATAACAAAGGTCCCCCGAAAAGACAATGAGCGGGCGAACGCACTGGCTAAGCTCGCATCCACAAACCCCACACGTCTGCCTCGCACAGCGAGCGTACAATTCTTGCGGCGATCTAGCATCCAACGTGCGGTCGATGTTGTGAATGTAGAGCAAGAGGAGAGTTGGATGGACCCTTTGGTTGAATATCTCACAAAGAACAAGTTGCCGGAAAATGCATTCGTAGCAAGAAAGCTGAAAGTCCGAGCAGCCTCGTTTACAAAGCGAGGTTTCACAATGCCATATTTGAAATGTTTGCGACCGATAGAAGCGTACGAGGTGCTAGTCGAGATACATGCAGGAATTTGTGGCAACCACCAAGGGGCGACCGCCCTTGCGTTCAAGATACTTCGACAAGGATATTATTGTCCTAGTATGAAGGAAGACGCTAAGTAGTTGGTGAGGAAGTGCGATACATGTCAGTGCCATGGAAATCTGATCCATGTTCCAGCCGAGCAACAGACAGCAGTTTTTGGGGTGTGTCCCTTCTTCCAATGGAGGATGGACATCCTGGGGCCTTTGTTCTTAGCTAAGGGACAAAGGAAGTTCCTGCTAGTCGCCATATACTACTTTACTAAGTGGGTGGAGATTGAGCCCTTAGCCACCATCACAACTACAAAGGTGCAAGGATTCGTTTGGAAAAATATCATATGCAGGTTTGGCATACCCAGAGTGGTTATTACAGATAATGACAAACAATTCGACAATCACGATTTTAGAGCCTTCTGCACAAGCTACCACATGATGACTTCAGTCGCTCATCCACAGTCAAATGGACAAGCCGAAGTGACCAACCGAGCCATACTATGGGATCTGAAGACAAGGCTTGAAAAGAAGAAAGGGCTTTGGGCAGATGAGTTGTCCAATGTGCTACGGGCGTATCACACAACTCCTCGAGAGCCGACCGGAGAGACACCGTTCAGACTGGCCTTTGGGATGGAGGCCGTGATTCCAGTTGAGATCTTAAGCGAGACAGGCAGGATGAAAGTCAAGCAGCCCGACGACGAAGCGACTAGAGGAGAACTCGACCTTCTTGAAGAGGTAAGGGAGAAGGCGGCAATAAGAATGATGGCTTATAAACGAAGAGCCGCCGAGTACTTCAACCGAAGAGTAAACCCAAGAGTCTTCCAGCGAGGAGATCTCGTGCTAAGAGATGCAACAGCGGCAGGACACCCCCCACCAAAGCTTGGTCCAAATTGGGGAGGCCCATACGAAGTAATCCGCGGGTTGGGGAAGGGAGCTTACAGTTTGAAAGATATGAAAGGAAGGCCACTAGGTAGGCCGTGGAATGCAGAACGCCTCAAAAAGTATTACCAGTAGATTTTGAAATAGGTGCACATGCTACACTTTTGTAAATACTGTAAAATAGGTTGCATCGTTTATTCTCTCCGTGTAACACCTCACGAAGGCGCCCTTAGCTGTAATATTTTATCTTATTCAATGAAAGACCTTGGCAGTGGCAGATGATAAGGGCGCTACGGAAGGGTCGCCTAGCTGGGACGTCCCGGTGTGCCTATTGAGCTCACAAATCCAAGAATTTTTTATGCTAACAGGAATCTTGAATCTCCATGCTCATCCCATGAAGACATGTGGTCGACACAGCCCAAGAGGTTAGGCGGAGAGCCATTAAAACCAAAAATTTGGTTAAGGCTCTAAAGCTCTAGACCATGCCCCCGACGGTCGACATAGCCCAAGACGCTAGGCGGAGAGCCATTAAAACCAAAAATTTGGTTAAGGCCCTAAACCGCTAGACCATGCGCTTGACGGTCGACGCAACCCAAGAGGCTAGGTGGAGAGCCATTGAAACTAAAAATTTGGTTAAGGCCCTAAACCGCTAGACCACGTCCCCGACGGTTGACACAGCCCAAGAGGCTAGGCGGAGAGCCATTAAAATCAAAAATTTGGTTAAGGTCCTAAACCGATAGACCATGCCCCCGACGGTCGACACAGCCCAAGAGGCTAGACGGAGAGCCATTGAAACCAAAAATTTGGTTGCTCTCGACGGTCGACATAGCCCAAGGGGCTAGGCGGATAGCTTTGAAAAGTCAAAAAATTAGCTAAAGCCTAGCACACACGAAACAAATGACATTCACCCATGCTATGAAACAGCTGAACGTGAGAAATAATGCTAGGAGAAACAAGCTTCAACATTAATAATCGCCGATAACATAGCATTTATACAAAAAGCATGTAATGTAGTCTTGCCCACACCCCGAACAAGTAGGAAACGATGCTACATGTAGAAATAAAAGGCAACACAAAAAAAGGAGGAAGAACTGACAAAAGGTGCTACTGCTAAGAGGAAACACCATCACTGTCGCCCCGCGGCGAAGGACCAATTGACCTAGATGACTGCACCCCACTCTCCTTCCCCTTGCACTGTGCAAGGAACTTGTTAAAACCTGAGGGGTTAATGAAAGGATGCTCGGTCGATATCCATTCCTTGGTCAGTTTGATGGATGCTGCTATCGCCTTCTCCCCGTATGAACGCAAAGCCCCGGTATAATCAGACGATGACTTGTACTGCTCAACAGACGCCTCCAAGTCCCTAGTGTACCCAGCAGAGGCCTTATACCTCTAAATCGCCTCCTCTTGAGCACGAGCCAACTCAGACCGCAAATGGTCGTTCTCTGTCTCCTGCTCACGGGCTCGAGCCTCCGACACCTCAAGAGATTTCTTCAAGGAAGATATCTTCTTCTTGTGGTGATGAGCCTCCTTTTTCTTATCCTCTGCCAGAGTCTTCAACTCTAAGGCCTGGTGACGTCTCGATTCGGCAAGCCCGGTCTGAAGGCCCACCACCTAAAGGATGAGAAGACAATATAAAAGTCGAGGGGTATAACCATGTAAAAAAAATGTTTATATACATACGCATAGAATTAGAAGCGTACCCTTTGAAGATAGATCGCCGTAGCCCTCTCAATATCGTCTGCGCTACGTCCTGCGATCGACCTGGTCCGCGCGGGTGTCACTAAAGACTTAAGTACCTCCATCTCCCGATAACCCCGGGTGGGAGGAAACCCGAAAATAGGAAGAGACCCCTCACGCTCTCCCCGCGTACGACTGGAAGAGCCCGGCCTAGGAATAGGAGCAACCTCGATGGGCTCGTCTGAGGGCTGGGGAGTCTCTTCTGCTACCTAAGGACTTCCCCTTTGGGCCACCATCTTTTTCCTCTTTAAGGGGGTGGGGCATGGCTCAAGATCACTTCTATGCTCTTACTCGAGCATGGAGTCTAAGGTCCCTTCCAAGTCAAATTCCATCCCTGTACATGCAAGGTAAGGCTGCTCAAATAGCAAAACAAAAGAATGTGAGAACGGAAAACAAAGAAAGGAAAGCTCAGGAGTTTACCATCAATGGGAGAGAGACCCTCATCACCTCCAGGCAGGGTCCTCAACACCTCGTCCAAATCAAAATCTATATCTGCATACACATACCCAAATATATTAGTTCCAAAAAGCACAAATAAGAAATATGTTCAAGTCAAAATAATAAAAATTGATGTAAGCAGCCTACCAATAGGACGACTCATCCCAACTATCAACATGTTCCTCATCGTCAGGACCGATCCTAAGTTAGGTGCAAGAGGGGGTGTATCAACCAGGTGTTGAATTTGAGCTTTTAGAGTAGAGGAAGCATCTACTTGACTATTAAAAATGCGAGTTTGAGGGTGCCGCCAATTGGTATTGAAAGGAAACCGACCAGCTGAAGGCCGGGCAAAGAAAAATCGAGATTTCCAACCACTATTTGAATTCTTGAACTTAGGAAACAACAATGGAACCCTAGCGGTAAAAAAGACGAACACATTGCACTGAGCTAACACGTGCATCTCAAGACACACCTACAGAGGTCTATGGAGAGCGGAACTCGCCTTCTAAGGTAAACATACAAGAAATAAAGCGCTTTTCTCCAAGCATTGAGATTTATTTGACTAGGAGTAATATGAAACTCATTGAAAACCGACACAAAGAAAGGATGGATGGGTAACCAGAAACCACCATCCATGATGTCCTTATACACCGCTATCTCACGGGGGTCGGACCCGGAGAGCCTCTCTTTGGGCTCGGGGGCTCTATAGAAGTAATCGTCGACTCGATCATACCTAACAAGACATTTCTCTAACTTAAGCGGAGAATTATAAAAGCTAAAATTTTTCGGAATTTCAAAGGGAACGATCTCGCCAGCCGGATCTCGCTCGATTTCTAAGTTTTGATTTGGAGATTTGGTAGAGCCAACATGTCCCTTGGGGGAATTTGAAATAAAGGCTTGAGAATCAATTGAAAGGTTTTGGCTATTAGACTCAAATGGAAACCTATCGGACGAAGGAAGAGAAGCCGAAGGACTTCGACTTGTCAAAGTCCTGACCGACCGCCCAGATGCTCGATGGGGGGGCTAGTCGCTCGACCGGCCACGCCGGACCGGTCGTCCAACCAGCCGGTAGGATTTTTTTAGGCATCAATCGGTCCCTCATCGCTACTCTCATTGGAAGGAGAAGAAAGAATTGTTTTATACATGGCAGCAAAAAAGATGAAGAGAAATTCAAAGAAAGACTTGGGATTAAAAAGGAGAGAAAATTATCTTAGAAGGAAGAAAGCCTAGGATGTTGAGGAAAAATGAAAGTGATTATTTGAAGTAAAAATCATCTCCTTTTATAAACACAAGAATTCAAACTTTTTGGGGGGAAAATTCCCTCCAACATTAGGACCATTGATGGGGTGCCATGTGTACAGTAAAATTGCTACTTGATTTCGATTGCATTGCTCGACTTGCTAATACGAACTACTAATTTATCATTTATATGTATTATAAAATTTTTTTTTAACCAAACCAATAAAGAAAATTGTTACCGCTTGCCGAAAACATCGACAAGAGATAAGGGGGCTAATGATATAGGTTGGTAGAAGAGGCCACCCTCGACGTACAAGCAAGATGGATCATTGCATTTCGATGCAAAGCCATCGATCCCTGGAGGCACTCTACCACTACGCAAAGCCGTTGGCCCCCCAGGAGCCCTCTACCAATACCCCGAGGGGGCGCTCTACCACAACCCCGAGGGGGCGCTCTATCACAACCCTCAGGGGGGCGCTCTACCACTACGCAAAGCCGTCGACCCCCCAGGAGCGCTCTACCATTACGCGAGGCCTTCAACGAGCATGGAATTGCCAACCCAAACATTCAGCCATAAAATCTCTAGTAAATTGACTAGGTTCCATGGCAGTTAACACGGGTACAACCTCCAGGCGGGAAGATAAAGACCCCCCACTCAGAACGTGGGGGTAGTGGGAATGCCAACATGGAACACGTGACACAACAACCGTCCAGCGGTTATCTAGCTCCCAATATCTATAAATACCCCAGATGTGACACAGGTAACGGGCTCTCTCTCTCTCTCTCTCTCACTCTTTTTAGCCATCTAATTTTCAATTACAAGTCTAAAAACTAATTCTCACGCCGGAGGTAAAACGGGGGAGGAAGCTTCGCCTTCATTTTTCAGGTCACAAACATTTGACGGAGTAGTCGGAACACCGAACGTCACCAAGCAGATAGAAGGGTATTGTTCCACAACTATTTCAATTATCAAAATACTTTACCTTAGCCCTTGTTCGATCCCCATTTTGGGGAAAATAATGCATTTTGAATAGTAGATTATTAGAGAATGTGTGGTTAAAATTAAAGAAAAGTTTTGAACTTGCGTGTAATATTATTTTATTGAAAATGGTTGAAAATGAGTTTTGAAAAAAAATGAATTTTTGGAAGAATGGGAATCAAATGGGTTTAATTTCCTTTGGGTACTGCCCAGTGCAATATTTTTGTTTGGATCCATAAGCGCTACCATAATTTCATCCCAAATGCCTTAACAGCTTGTAATTTCCGAACACCAAATGCTTACATAAAGATTTGTCCTCGTTTGTCAACACACTTGACGTGCTTTGAGTAAGTACATATTAACCTAAATACAAGAAAAGAGCAAAGAAAATAATCAAGCAACCCCATATGAATCCACTTTGGTTATTGATCATCTATTTTCACAAGTGACGGATCATGACAAGTAATAACAGTGTGTCATGAGTCCGAATGTCGTACCCAAAGAAACTAAAGTAGTAAATAATTATCAAACCAAGAATTAGGTTTTTAAGTAAAATATATCAAAATTATCAAAATCTAACTAAGCTGACGAGTTTGTGAAGAACTTTTGTAATTAAATGGTTGGAAAATCCGATTTAGTTAGGTTATTTAATATTCATTGGATCCAAACCTTTTTTTCATGTGTGTTAACAATCAAATTAAAATAATCTCTCTACTTAATAAACTAATCCAATTTATATGCTTGAATTTACTATATTCACACGTAAAATCATTAAACTTAGTAATTCAATTATGATTGCAGAAGATATAAGAAATCTCTTATCAAAATCTGTGTCACTTATTGCACGAGTTAAACAAATATATCTTCTCTCAATCTCAATATTGTCACTAAACAAAGTAATTTGTGATCAAGAAATTAAATGTCAATTAAATATACAATAAGAAATTAACACATAATCAAAATTGCATGGAATCTTTTGAATTAACTAAAAATTATCCTAAGCTACGTTGTTCATCGTAAAAATAAAGTATTTAACCACCCATAATTGTGAAATTAAACAAATGCAAAGATGAAAAAAATTTTCAGGTTCAATATAATGAATAGAAAAGGTAATCCAAGCAATTTGGTTCTTCGACATTCAATTTCCAACAATTAATATTCAAACTGCTTCTTGATTGATTGTAAATATTTCGATCAATTGGTGTCTTCTATCAGGAAATAAAACAGATTGAGGTAATATATATGACATGATATGAAGTATATGATCATAAACAAATAACAACATAAAAAGCAAAAAATTAATTGGCAGAAAAACGGAGTATTTTATTCAATTGATTAAGATGGAGAAAACAAATGTAATAACTGTGCCTACATAATTATTCTATATTTCAGTAGTATAAAACTTGTGAAAATTGTGTTGTATTTATAAAAGTGCACATCAAATCCTAAAAATACCACAAAAATGAAAACGAGATAAAAATCACGTGTAATAAATGAAAAAAATATTTTCTCAAAATCAAATCTAAGCTCTTAGCTAGTCTCAACACCTTTAAAAATGCTAAAAATATGTACAACCGAATTAATTAGTATCCACGTACCTATCTCCAATGGGTCTAATCCTAGTAATGGTACAATAAAACCACAGGCAACGACGGCAAAGTAGAATTATCTATATCTTCCAAACTCGACTGAATAGTATTCTTCAATATGAATCCCGAACAATATCTTAAAGGTTTAGTACCGAGCTAAATCTCTGCCATGATACTAAATTTGTGCAATCTTTTCTTTACAAATTTTGTCCAACCTTACAAGATGTATAACTGAGATCTCTTTCGCTCCTCATATACAATACGAACACCCTTTTGAACCCTCAATACTCTACCTCCTCAAGAGAATGTGTACTCTTTTAAATCAATAGTACTTAACGAAATAAGATTCTTCCTCAAATCTGGAGTATGTCAAACATGATCAAGCATAACACCTCGGATTATGTAAACACTAGTGTTAAAGAAAATTCAATTATTTTCAAGTTGAATGCAGAACCAACACAAATAAAAGTAATTCCTTTATTTTCAATCATAAATATCAATTAAAACTTGGAATTCGTGTTTCTAAAAATTTAAACATAATTAGTTAACTAATTAATAAATGTGTCATAAACAAATAACTGTGTATTCAATTGAGACTTTTATATACTTTTAAAAAGTCTCTAAAAGTTATAGTGTATTCAATTAAAAATTTTTAAGAGTCTCTATAAGTTTTAAGGTATTCAAAATTTAATGATTTTTAAAGACTATTAAAAAGTCTCTGGAATACTGAAGACTTTTAAAAAGTACTTATATAAAATTTTAAAATTTGTCTATCATTAATCACAAGATTTTGGAAGACTTTCACAAAAAATAATAATAATAATAAATAAAATCTTTTTTCTCTATCTCTCTCTCTCTCAGGTATGATTAAAATTTATTTTTTTCTATTGATTATATTTATATCCATTTATTTTTTCTTTCTCTTATTGTTTATCTCTATTTTCTATGAAAAAGTAAATTGAATTCTTGCAACTTTTTTTCTCTTTTTTCATTCATTTTTTTGTAAAGAATATCTATTTTTTTTTATTAAAGTATTCAATTTTATATGAAAAATTGTTAACTAAATTTAAACATATTGATTTTTATTTATTTTTAAAAACATATTACATTAATAATACTGAATATTAATTTTATTGTTTATCATATATATATATATATATATATGTATAATTTTGATTATTATTTATTTATTTAATGTCTTAAATTTTTATTCTTTCGATTTTTTTTATTATATGGGATGAAAAAGGGGAATTGTGGGAACCAACATCTTGTATATGAGAATTTCACACCATTACAGTAGATCCACGTAAATTCTAATTTAAACGAAAGTCTTCAAAAAAAATTTGAATTCTATAAAAATTTTAAAATAAAAGTTAATAGAAGTTTTTCGACTTCTACTAATTTCATACAAATCTATAAAAGATTCATGAAATCCATAGAAGTCATCACTTAAAAAAAGCCAATCAAAATCTTCAAAAATCCCAATTGAATACACCTCTTTAATGTTTTCATATTTTTAAAATCCTCTTGACAGTACGATCACCATCTCGCCACATTTTCAATCAACCTGAACTAACAAGTAAATTTTTGTAAGAATGAGTATTTAAAATACCCAATAAGATACGAACAATTTCTATAGACAATTATATAATAAAAAAACAAAACACTTTGTATAGTATATTAGCGACCAATCGACACACCCATCTTAGATCATCTTAAATTCTCATAAGATTTCATATCAATTTCTAAAGAACTCAAAGGTCCACTAGCAATTCATGCATGTTTAATTGAATATAAAAGTATACGAAAACAAATCGCTTACACAAAAGTATCTTACCTCGTTATTGAAAATGTTGAAAAGCAGATAAAATCTTGTGCGTAATGTAACGCCCTGAAATCTTTTTCATTTTCATTATTATTTTTAAATAAAAATAACGCGAGGTGTTACCAACATCTTCTTTATCTAATTTAAGCAAAAATATCACTTTCATTAGTTGTTGAAAATGAATAAAAATGGCTATTAAACAATGTGCACAGAATTCAATATGAAGATGTTCTTCAAATAAAGTTTGACGATTATCTTTTTCTGAAAAATTTACTTAGCGACCTCATAAATATTACTCGGTCAATCTTCCACATGTCCAGACGACCCGTTCTCATCTGAAAGGTATTGTAAGAGTGAGTAGTTTGAAAACACTCAGAAAGAATATGTACACATTTTTATTCACATGATATAAACATAAAACTGACAAACATACCAATATTTCTTAATTTTAGAGCTCAAGAAATTTCTTAAGAACCCCCATATCCCGTAGGATTTAACATCTTTGACCAAATGTGTCCTCCCATATGATTTAACATTTTTGACATAGCGGTTCATCCCGAAAGATTTAACATATAGTTCGACCCGAAGGCCTCATAGTATTTCATGCCAAAATTTATATAATTATCAAGAAATAAGAATTTACTACTTACGCATTTCTTACCTTGATTTGATACCAAATGAATCGGAAAATATGATAGTAGGATAATAATAAAAGAATATTATTTCTAATGGGGTGTACGTCTATCAACCTTGAAAGAAATGAAGTTTTACATTCTAAAAGAAAAATTCTAACCAATATATAATATTGACACAACTCCAAGTAGATTAATGACTTTTCGGTTTTATCCTTAAATTTCAAATGTCTTTGATGATAATTAGGAGTTTTATGGGTTAATTAAATATTATCAAAATTTAACGAATTAATATGCTTAAATTATAATATCCTTTTCATATTCCTAGTAACCGAAATGAATTGAAATGAAAGTTTTCCTTTTTTTTTTATTATTTTATTAATTTTATTTTAATAAAATATAGAAATTGGATTATTTTTCTTTCTATCAAGATAACTCAGATATTAGTAGTTCAAAATCATTTTTTCGTAAGCCCAATTTATATTATTTAGTACGAGCTACATAACGAGTATAATATTGATATATTTTATGAATTTCTATAATATTTACATAATCGACCCCAGATAGAAGTTACGATAAATTTTGTAAAATATGCCTAAGACAATAAATCATTTTATGCAAATAGGTGGGTTAAACTTATCATATTAACCTTTAGACCTTAGAGTGACAACAATGTTAGACATGGACTACCTCATTTGTTAAATGACCGATATTAAGATTAGGCTCATATGAAAAATAGTAAAAAAGTTCGGGGTGTTACACGTAAAAATTCTTGTATTATTTTTTAATGCTTTTTCCTCTCTCTCTCTCTCTCTCTCTCTCTCTCTCTCTCTACCATGGCTTTCTTTATTTTTTATGGTGAAATAATGAAATTTTTTACAGTATTTATAGTTGAAATTCTCAATTTAAGTTTGTATTCAATTAGAATTGAAAAAAATATATAATACAAAGAATTTGGATAAGAATTGGTTTTAGATAATATAATTTGAATTGTATTCAGATAATGTTTTCATATCAAAAACTTATGTGGCATGGGCTAAAAGGAGGAAAATTTTTGTTTTAAATAATATTCCAAATTCTTTTAAACTTCATTTATTTTTATATTCTACTAGTAGTAAGCACGTATGTTACATGTCTTATATACGGAATGAATGATATACATAATATTTTTGAAGTAAGACAATTGATAATGTTAGAAGAAAAAATTAAATTGTTAAAGAATATACATATAAATAAAAGTTTTATGAAAATTACAAAGTAAAAATATTGAATAAATTGAAATGTAATGATTTGTTTATACTAGACTTTGGTTGGACTCCTATTTTTAACTATTACGGAGGCATTGACCAATTATGTGGTACAGATAGACACGAAGAAGAATCAAATTAAAATATGTACATTTGATTAAATTTAAAATGTTTACGTATATGTAAACTAAAGGTACGTAAATAATTTTCAAATTTAAAAATTACTCATTTTGTCTGTACCGTAAACTTTTTTACCTGAAAAATAAAAACCAAAAAGTATCTTATCTAAACATATTTAGAAACAAAAAATTATATATTAATCATGCTCATCATATTAATCCATAGCATTTATTTAAATTAAAAATCAAAGTTACATTCAAAATAGATATCGTAGTGAAAAATCTTGAACAAAAGTTTTCCTTTTCTTTTGAATGGGATTAATATAAATAGAGGAATAAAAAATCTCTATTTAAATGTCTGAGATAAAAATCTTTTTTCTTTTCTCTATATATTTATATTTAATAAGTAACATAATTACCATAATTTTTATGCTTATACAAAAATGAACACGCAATAATAAATACCCAATACTATATTAATTATTTTTTAGAACCCATAATAATAATTTTTATTAATATTTAAAAATTTTGATTTAATGAAAATGTTTAATTGAGATGCAAAGCTTGTATTTAGTGTGTGTATACAAATATGGAAAGTGTAAGTAACTCCTAATTATTTGGGGGTAATTAGTAAGGCTTTTAAGATTAATGGATAATTTCTCCTTCCGTCCTAATCGTTGTTTACATTTAAGCAAACTCAATTAAATAATAATCTAATAGATGGATTATAATGTAAATCATTCAGATTAAAAAGGGCTTTCTGGATGAAAAATAAAATTTGCTTTGTTAATGATTAATAAAAACTCAATGGATGAATTATAATGTAAATTATGAAGATTAATAAGGTTTTGCTGATGAAAAATAAAAAGTTGCTTTGCTGATGGAAAACAAAAAGTGTAAGAACAAAAAATTCAATTGAATGATAAGTCACTAAATTTTCGTTGATTTTTTTTTATTTGAAAAATTGAATGTCAGTTTCACTCAATGTTTTGAAAATTGACCTAAAAAAGTGAGAGGGTCAAAGGTTAGATGATCAAACTCGGGTCGAACCAAAAATAATATAAATAATTTAAAAAACTTATATATTGATATATTTCCTGATAAAATTTTATATTAATTAAAGAATATTTTAATATTCATTATTTGACTTTTAATAATAATTTTAAAACTCATTTCACATCAAATTTATAGTGAAGGGACCCAAATGCAACTAAACATAAAATAAAAACTATATGGGTTGCATACTAAAGAGAACTAGATGTGCCCAAATAAAACAAAACCCTACATACAGTGGCGAATCCAAGATTTTGAGTCAGCACGAGCGACCGTTCATCGTCGACTGTCGACTGCAATAAAATATTAAGAGCTCGTTTGATGTCATTTTTGTTTTATTTTTTATTTTTACAAAAAATGCATTTTGGAATAGTGATTTGGTGAAGAATAAGTGGTTAAAAATAAGGAAAAGTTTTGAATTTACATGTAATATTATTTTATTGAAAAATGTATGGTTGAAAATAAAATAGAGAAAAATGCATTTTGAAATAAATGGGATTCAAACAAGACCTAAAATTTAAATATAAAAATTATTTTGTTGAAATTGAATATATAATTTTATTATAAGGATAAACCGTACTTACCAAATGATACTGTTACCAAGTTTTATATAATTCGAAGGAAGAGTGCGAGTTCAAATGTGTACAATTGCATTAAAACCATTAAAATTAATACATATAAATTTGTTAACTTTATTGTCACAAATCAATAAGTGTCATAGTGGTCAACCTTTTAATAATTCTAACAAGAGTGCCAGATTCGAATCCCCTTCTCCTTATTCCACTAATTTGCCTTTTATTTTTTGGTAAAAATTGTAGAAGTGAAAAAAATAAAAAAATCATACAGTAAATTGGTTGTAAAAGAACCCCCGACTTGCAAAACATAAAAGCCGGCTCTACCCAACTTGGTTGGAAGCAACATTTGATTTGAAAATGAATAATCAGAAATATAATCTAAAAAATGTATCTGTTGTCAACCAAAAAAAATGGCTGTCGATGGATCCAGCATGCGCGGCAGCGAGTGCTCGCCAGGTGCTGGATCTGCCACTGCCTACATACTAAACCACACCTATCATTCATATACTTCCTACCAACAACTTTGAGAGGAAACGGCGTCTTTAAATTGAGAGAATTTTTACAGATTCATTTTCATTCATTTTCTGGTATTTCTTAACAAATTTTTGGGCACCATATATTGCATCAGATGGCTTAAGGTAAATGGAAGAAGTTAGTAGTTAGATGAAAGATCTGATTCTTCTTAATTTTTCATGTTTTACCTTCTTAAAGCAATCGAAAACCAAGTAAAATCGCAATCGAGTAGCCGATTTTTAGTTTCCCGTCCGATTTTACAATTTTTTGGCCGAGTTTTATTCATACAGGCTATTAGCATCAACCAGACCGATTGTCCGTTCGGTCCAATTTGATTTTTATAACATTGGTTTCACTCCTTATATTAATTCCAACCCAAATGACAAATATCAATAAAATATTTCACCATTTATATTAATTATAAATCAAATGATAAATATTAATTAAAATGGTAATAAGGGCTTTGTTGATGAAAAATAAAAATTGTAAAGAAAAAAATCAATTGAATGTTAGTCATTAAATTTTCATATGTAATTTATTTTATATGCATTGAATGTCATCATTAACATATTAATGTAATCTTTAAAATATTTGTAACCTCAATTAAATAATAACTTAATGAATGAATTATAATGTAAATCATGAAAATTAAAAATTGCTTTGTTGATGAAAAATAAAAACTCATCGCATGAATTATAATGAAAATCATGAAGATTAATGGGGGGTTTTGTTGATGAAAAATAAAAATTGATTCGCTGGTGGAAAATAAAAATTGTAAGAACAAAATGATCAATTGAATGGTAAGTCACCAATTATTATTATTATTATTATTATTATTATTGAATGTTAGTTTCACTCCTTATATTAATTCCAATTCAAAATGATAAATATCAATTAAATATTCCACTCCTTATATTATTATATTATATTAATTCTAAATCAAGTGATAAATACTAATTAAATTGGTATTCCAATTATGAGGACATAGTGGGCATATAGTTAAATATGTAGGGGTTAATTCAGTATTTAAAAGTTTCTCCACTATCCCCACTTTTAATATTGTAGATTAATTGAATTTAAATTGATGTGATCTAATCCAAAACAATTTTTTCTTAGGTCAATACTCTTAATTAATCAGGAGTTACAAAAAGAGTCGAATATCGATATACTTTCTTTGCTCTATCAAAATCTAATTACTTGGACCAAAAAAAAAAAATTAATAATTTTTTTTCACTTTAGTCCCTCAACATTTCAATATTATCAAAATATGCTTAGGTCAAAATACTTACCACTAAATAATTTTATACTATAAAATTTTCGGACATTACAAACTCCTCTACTTAAAATGAATTTCATCCTCGAAATTCGTACTTGTACAATCTCTCCGTGCATTTGCTAAATCCAATTATGCTTAATCTTTTAGTGATAATCTATCTCATTCCATGTTGCATGAACAATATTCCTATAAAATGTGGAATTTTTTATGCGAGGTAAACACGCTTATACATTTCATAATATGAAGCAAGATGACTCATAATCACGCTAAAAAAAAAAAAAAATCATTTAATACCTTGAGTCAATTGAAGAGTGGTTGAATAGCGAGCGTCGCGTGCCAATGATTCTTCAATTCATTACATGTTAAGACTTTAAAAATTTTACATTGTCCTTCAACTCCAAATGTTTATGAAAACAATTTATTTTTATTTTTTATTATTTTCTTTTTCAGAAATTTCCTAAAATAAGATTTTCTCAAAAATAGAAGTTTCTAAAAATAGGATTTTCTTAAATTGGGAACGGTTTCAAATATTATTTTTCATCTTGTTGAGTTGAATAACGTGCAATCAAAAGGCTTTCAAATGAGGATAGGGGTTACAAATGGACTGCTTAAATCTCAAACTCTTCTCGAACTATTTAGTTCTTTTTGACAAATTTTTTCAATCTTAGAAGTACGCAAATCAAGAAACTCAAACAATAAGTGGGACATGAAATCTCATAAAATATGAATTTTCTAATTGATAAATTTTTAAAACATCACCCAAAGACTAAAACTAAACACATAAAAATTTATGATATATGAAATCTAAAACATGAGCATTGAACTATAACAATTTGAATTCTACACTACCATCATTGAAAATCAATTTAAAACAAACATTTAACCTTCAAAATGAAAAAAAAAATTAAAAAATCCATTTTTACAAATTTTTGCGTCATTGTTCACTTGAACAACATTGATAATTTTTTTTACACAATTCGTTTAAACTTTAAAATTTATATGAGTCTACAAAAAAGTAAAACTTAAACTTTGATACCAAATTTTGTAAACACTAGAACGTTAACAAAAAAAAATTCAATTATCTTCACGTTAAATATGGAACCAACACAAATAAAAGTAATTCCTTTATTGTCAACCATAAATATCAATTAAAACGTGGAATTAAAATTTAAACATAATCAGTTAACTAATTAATAAGCATATCTTTGAACAAATAAACCTAACTAATAAACTAGGAGATAAAAAAAAAAAAAAATTAGTTTCTTGATAGTGTGCATCACCATCCCGTCACAGCTTCAATCGATCCGAACTAACCTGTAAAATTTTTGTAAGAATGAGTATTTAAAATACCCATTAAAATATCTTATGGAGTATATTGGTGACTAAGCGACACACCCATCTTAGGTTATATTAAATTCTCATAGAATTTCATAGCTCTTTCTAAAGAACCCAAAGGTCCACTGACGATTCATGCATATTTAATTGAATATAAAAGTATATGGAAACAAAATAATTGTACAAAAGTATTTTACCTCGTTATTGAAAATGTTGAAAATGTGATAAGATCTTGTGTATAAAAATCAATTATTTTTCAATACTTTTTCTCTCATTCTCTCTCTACTATGGCTCTATTTATTTTATATGGTGAAATAATGAGAATTTTTGCAGTATTTATAGTTGAAATTCTTAATTTAGGTTGTATGCTACTAGAATTGAAAAAATGTGCAATACAAGGAATTTAGATAAGAAGTGATTTCAAATAGTAAAATTTGAATTGTATTCAAATAATGTTTTCATATCAACAACTCACGTAGTATGGGCTAAAAGGAGGAAAAGTTTGGTTTTAAATAATATTTGAAATTCCTTCCAACTTCATTTAACCTTATATTCTTTTAATTGAATTGAATTTGATGTGATCTAATAAAAAACAATTATTCTTAAGTCAAGACATCCAATTAATTACGAGCTACAAAAAAAGTCCAATATCGATATACTTATCTTCGTTCTATCAAATCTAATTACTTAGCCCAAATAAATTTTTTTTTTCACTTAAATCTCTCAACATTTCAATATTATCAAAATATGCTTAGGTCAAAATCCATATAATTCTATATTATAAAATTTTGGAACGTTACATCAAGTGTTTTACATTTTTCATCCACCAGCTTCAATATGACTCTACTAATACCAACTAACGGACAAGGTTCATCATCACCCATGATAACGACACATTGCATCACCATTTCATATGTTTCAAACAAATCCCAATTGGGACACATATGGAACGTACGAACTGTATAAAAAATCTACTCCTCGTTAGTTTTGGATTCAATGTTAGAAATCGTCAAAACATCTTCATCACTCAAATAGTTCTCAACTATATTGGTCTCCTCTGAAGTATTTGATTGTTTTCAATGATTTGCAGTTAAATTACCTTTGATCTGTAATTTGTCGAATCCTTCTTAATATGTCATTTCTTCTTATAATAATAATAAACATTATTACTAAAATTTAATATCAACTTACCCTTTATCCGATTAACATGAACAACAAGGCCTTGATCATCTCTAGCCTCAGATCCAACCAGATACTTCATGTTATCTTTAGAAAACGAAGCATCATACGCATCTTCAATGGCGAGAGTATCGCGGCTGTAGAAGATCATGTCTCTAAATAAAGTAAACGTATTGATAGGGAATACAAAGGAATTAAGGCCAAATTTTCTTCATCATACTTTACCTCTAGAGTCTTTAAATCAGTAACGGCTTCATTGAACACAGCTAGATGATCTTCCAAAGATTCACCTTCTACCATGCGATAAGAATACAATATCTGCTTCGAATGCAATTAGCTTATTACACTTTTACCAATTGCTCCAACTACAACCATAATGCAGCTACTGTTTTCTTCTTCCAAATGTTCTGAAGAATATTGTTAGAGAGATAAAGATAGATCTGTGTAAGTGCCTTCCAATTTTTTCATTGTTTCTCCTCCGTCGTCCAAGTTGTGGGCATTTTGTAAAATTCCAACAACGCATCATTCAATTCCATCTGCGCGAGTACAGCTTGCATCTTCATTTTTCACAACGAGAATCTTGTATTGCAATCAAAGAGCGAAATTTTATACTTCATGGCTGTCATCAATAACAAAAATCTCGAACAAATCACAACCAATAGCTATGATACCACTTGTTGAGAAATAAAATAGATCGAGATAATATATATGACATGATATGAAGTATGTAATTGCAAGAAAACAACAAGATAAAAGGTAAAAAATTAATTGAAAGAAGAACGGTGTATATTATTCAATTGATCAATATGGAAAAAATAAATAAAATAACTGTGCCTACACAATTATTCTATATTTCAGTAATAAGATTAATTAATATATTTCTAGTTTTCCCCCAGAATCAATCTGAAGAAGTCTTATTTATATAGACTATTTAGATTTAAAATCGTGATCCTAAAGTTGATACGAGTTGATAATTGCATATGATTAGGAGAGCACAAATTTTCCCCGCGATATCACTGTGCAGTGCGCCTATATGTGGGTTGCAATCGCAGCATATAAATTCTTTGGCTACTGCTTTGTTAAACTGCTGTGTTGCGACCGCAGCAGCCAATACTTTTTCAGATCTTACAATTTGATGCCAGATCTACTTTCTTGTTCATCCCAAGTCCTTTAATACTGTATTTGAGACCCTTTACGTTCCAAACTTTACATTTTAGTCCGTATAATTCAGATTTTGTTCAACTTCATCCTTTTGGATCAATTCTCTTTCCTTTTCATTAGATCTTGTCCAATACTGAGTTTTCCTAAAAATAATCAACAAATGTGCATAATTAAGTATCAACCTCCTAATAATACTCCCAAAAATCACTTTTGGATGCCCAAATAAGTGTAATATATATACTTGTCAATTATCTGAAATTATTTTCCCCAACACTGGTTTTAAAATCTGGTTTCCATAAAATTCGAGAAATCACTTTGTTAACAATACTGACTAATTTGACAAAATTCCTCCTATTTTCTTTCCACTTCCATCTTTTGGAATAAGAAGAGCGGTGGTTGCTGAAAATCCTGAGGTGACGGAGAAATGCCAAAAAAAAAAAAAATCACCATTTATTTCCTAGCAAGATTGGAAAAATGCAGCTGTATAACCATGTTTCCAGCGATTCAATCACCATTAAGATCAAAGACTGCCTTTCGGACCTCCTCCCTGATTGGAATCTCAACTGTGATTGCCCGTTGCATTGATCATCTTCGTGATGGCTGTGAAATCAGCTATTGGCGTCCCTTCCTATGGTCTACCAAGAACAGCTAACAGACTACAAAGTATCGTAAGAAAAATAATTATCCATGCTTATTATACCCACAATATTCTACCAGAAAGAGAACAAGAAAATTATTTGAATGCTAAAACTAATGGACTTACAGACTTAAAGAGCAGATCACGTCATTATAAAGGGAAATGTTACCAATGGATTGTCACAAAATGTAACTCGATTCGACCTGCTAGACACCTCTAGGAGATGTAGTGAATGCGGTAGGGCCGAATCGGGTGGCATTTGGCTATTATGCTTCCCAAAGAATTCCTAGTTGACATCTTTTTTTACTTTGTGTGTGTGGTTAAAATCTGTGTCATTAATTATTTTAAGTGTTATTAAAATCAAGGGTATAAATATTGGTCACCTCATACAATGTTAATCAAACTGTCAACCAGAGTGTACCTATAACAAAATTGAAGTAGAAATTCATTCCGAAGCTTATGAATTGTATTTGACCCCAATATAAGAAACCATAATCATTGCAATAAGAAATGAGTTGACATCACAATGGCACCAACTCTAATTGATTTTGAGTTTTCACCAAGGTTAATATTGATATGATTGTTGTACCCTAGGGCAAAGGGAAGTAAAGTTTCATGATAAGATGAAATAATAAAGTGGTAACTTTTTTAGAGTCAAACGTAAAGTAAGTTAATAGTGATTTTTTAATTAATCTCAAGTCAAGTCCGCTTTTTACACCTTATCATGACAAATAGTACATTTAAGTGGTAAATGACTAAATGGTTCAAAAATATTGAATCCGAACACTTTGGCATTTAAAGGTTCTGAGTTTGCATCAACCGGCACCAATTTAAGGAAATGCTTTCAGAAAAAGTAATTCATATTAGATACATGTTACGGGAAGCCGATATTAAAATAAATAAATTTGTCTAATTTTAACTTCTTAAGTATTAATTAGAAGGGATATTTAAATAATACATAGTTTTTGTTGGTGCATTTATTGGTTGAAAGCCTTTAAAATGAACTTGTGTCATCTCCAATTAGAATAATTTTTTTTCTATATTTATATTAATATTATCTTGTGCAGTAAAAAAAATAAAAATAAAAAATCCATTTACAATGGATTCGTATCATATTAATTTAATTATTTGATATAATAAGCTAAAGAACTTTTAACGATACAAATAGATAAAAGATTACAAAATAGTTAAATAAAACTGAAAAAAAAAATGATGTTTGGCTTGAATTCCTAGGTCTGTGGTTTTATCAATAGAAATAAAATTGTAAACAGTTTTGGAGGTTGTTTTTATTGTTTGATTTGTTATTCATCACTCTTTGAACTCTCTTTATAAAAATGCCTCAAATTTTATCAATGTGGCCATCCTTGAATCTTAAATCTTAAACCAACATGATTAGAAGGTATTAAAATGAAAGAAAGAAACCTACTCAACCCTTTAGTTGGTGCAAGAACATCTTCAAGAGACTTTTTATTTATAAAAGGAGCATTTTATGCATTACAGAGAGTGCATAATAAATTTAGAGAGTAAAAAATATATGAATTCAAAAAATACTCTATTTTAGCTCTTCATTTTGCCTTTTTCAAAAAATATTCATTGATTTCTTCTCATATTATATTTAACATAATTTTTTATATGTCAATGACTAATCAATTTCAATATATTTTAAAATTAGACTATTGAATGACTTATTAAATGCAGTCATGTACATTAGGCCTTGTTTGGTAGAGATTAAAATTAGATTTTTAATAGAAGTTAATGAGATGTGTGGTTGAAAAGTTGTGGATCCCATAAAATATGTGGTTAATTTTAATTGTTAATTTTAATTTGAACCAAAGACCGGCTAAGAGTTAAGATTGACTTTGACTTTCTAAAATTGGAGAGCCGAACACACCCTCTATTTTAAAAAGTTAAAATAGAGTGACTTTTAGCTTACTTTTAAGAATTAACTTTATAAAAATAAAGAGTATTTTATATTTAAATAGTCTCTTACAAATTCTCTACTGGTATCGACTTAAATGTAAATAAAGCTATGGGGTAAATGCAAATTGCAAGGGGAATTTTTGGGGACATGCTTTGTCGATTTTCTTCCTTTTCTACATTCTCTGGGATCTTTTTCTAGGGTCACTCTCTCGAGTAAAAGTAGTAGAAAAAGGGGAGAGAGAAAAAATAATAATAAGGAAAAGTTTAATACAAAGTAAATCATATTCTTTTCCTAACATCTAAAGAAACTATAATTAGGACAACATATAAAACTTCATAAAGATCAAGAAATATATGATTAGGTCTCTCTCTCTCTCTCTCTCTCGATAGCCTTAGGGGAAGATCAAGATTTTATCTGAGTTTATTTGCAGTTCTATACCTTAATTTTTGCTTTGGATTTTTCCCTTATTTTAAAACAAAACACCTGCAGTAATCATCATGTCTTGTAAACTTTGTATTTCATCATTTGTCCCATACTTTCGTCATCACCACAAGACATTCTTTTACCATCAACAAACCCCATCTACAAAATCAAAGATCACAGCAAGAAAAAGGAAGAAAAGGAGAGAGAAAACAGGAGATATTGAAGATGGGTTCATTGAAGAAGAGGAAACCCTACTTTCTGTTTCCGATCTTCTTTGAGTCATGAGTCTGCAATGGATTTCTTCTTCTCCTTCTCTCTCTGGGGAATCGAAGCGTGTCGGTCCGATATTTTGCTAGATCAAGCAAATTAATATCTATCTGTCTATCCACTAGTTCGTCAAGATTCTTCACTTGTGCACTCAATATGAAGAATCTTTGCTAAATTTGCATCTAGTTTAAGGAATTTCAAATAATTTGTTTTGCTTTAGATATGGTGATTGAAGAGCAGGGTATGATCATTTCTTAGCATGTGATTTGCTTCTTCTTTTCTAGTTCGAAAATAAATTCATACTCTCTCTCTCTCTGTGTGTATGTGTGTGTGTAGAAGCATAATTACTAGGAATTCTCTTGCTGGCCGTTGTCTGTTGTACCCAAATCTATGTCGGTATAAGTTTGTGAAAGCATTAAGTAGGTGAATTCCTATGAGATGTGAGCATGTAAAGAATAAATGTTGTTCTTGAAAACATAAACTGAAATATTTCTATTTGGGTGTATATGTAGTGAATGTTTATTAACTAGATTTGTCTGGATCTAGGGTTTGATGTTTCTCTCACATTTTCATATTTTTTGGTTGATTGCATTATTGGATTTGTCTGAATCTAGGGTTTGATGTTCCTATGTTTTGTTATCAGAAATTTATTCAATATCACAGATGAAACTAATTATTTCTTCCTTAATGATCTTTGAGAATAATCCTAAGTCCTTCTCCTTGTGATTATTGCTTCAATAACATATAAGGGTTTCAATAAAAATATCTTTTCTTTGTCAATGAATATGCTATTAATGAAGATTAGAGATTCGGTCGGGAAAGAAACCTAAAATATCCTAGTTGCTTATAGTTATTTTGGTTTATAAATCTTCAAGTTTCAATAACTCTTGTTCGTTACAATTCTTCCTAGCTTAATAATAGATTTAGGTGACAAATTCTTAGATTTTGTTTGACTTTTCTCATTTTTAGGTTTTTTTGACTTGTATGCTTATATTCACTAAGGAGGACAAATTATAGGTAAGTTTGAATTTATTAGGTTAAGTACTGATAATATCTGTTGAATTATGTATATGTATAAGCTTCTAGAAGGGAATTTGAAATGATGAATTTGTCCCTTTGATGGTCACTGTTATTGTGGTCACTTGTTGTCCCTCATAAGGTGGGGTACTATTGGGTAAGGAAATGATTGAGTCTTGAGTGAACTTGTCTTCTGTTTATAATACATCAAGTTATTAAAGGATTACTTTTTATATTCAATTTAAACTAAACATTAATTTAAACCATTTGTACATAATTAATATGCATTTATCTCTTCCTAAATAATTACTTAAAATTTTAATAGAACACTCACTATTATCTGCATCACGATGAGGTGTAAGTTAATTTTATGCTCAAGTCTTCGATGCAAATAACGTACATGGTTGACAAAAATTTTAAATGTTTAACTAATAATTGTAGGAATTATGGAATGTGTTCATCTTTGAAATCTTGAACGGGACAAATTTTAAATGAAGAAACTAATTATAAGAATTAGGGACTATTTTCCAATTGACTTTAAGTATTACATATTCAGAAGAAATTAATTTTTTCTTTCTTTTTAAGTGGAGGAGGACGAAACCTCCTAACTTTATTAAAACCCTCGCTTATGGTGGAGGAAAACAATAGTTATAGTACTTAAAAAAAAATACATTTAACAAGAAAGATCTCAAAAGACACTATTTCCCAAGCTTCAACCAGCATAATTTTCTTCCTCAAATAAGCGATCCCATCATATCTAGACGAAGTAAACCTCGAGCAAGCCTTGGAAAAATTGTCCAATTAGTAAAACGTTTCGATAGGCCCTTAGTTCCCAACCCAACTAAACAATTTGCCACTTGATTCCCTTCTCTCCATTGATGTGTCACTTGGTAATCAAATTGCAATAATAAATCCAAAAGATCATCCCAAAAGTCCCGCAAATATCACAAAGAATATTTTCAGGATAAAATCCATGAGATCACCAACAGTGAGGCACACTTAATATCAATATGATTTACCCCCAACTCATTGCATAACAATAAACCTTCAATGAGTGCTCTCAGTTCAACTTCATTATTAGTCATTTCATCAAAATAAAAACTAAAAGCTGAGACCAATTCACTTCTTTCATTCCCCCACCACCAAAGTGTCTAGGATTTCCAAGACTACTACCACACACATTAAGTTTCACTCGATTATGAAGTGGTCTTTTCCAAAACCCATCTAAATTTGCTTTGTTCTAGCTAGTGCCTGAGGTATCTCAAACATTCGAACCACATACTCATCTTAACTAGTTAGCACCTTGACATTCGACAGATTCAGAGAAACATGTTGTAACCAAAATGCCCTCAATAGATTCAAGCTTACCCTCCATTCATGCTTTACATCTTCTTGTCCATAACCTCCAAGTAATTAAACTTGGAAGGAAACCAATCAAGCATCCCACCTGTGAAGATCTTCTTGCTCTATTCCACCATAAATTGATTCTTTCCACCCAATTTCGTCCCGCTCTCCAACGCGTACCCTCCAAGGCAGCAACTTTCCTCCACATTGTCTGCAAAGTCTCCAGAGCTTAGAACATAGGAGCATTTTCCTCGTGACGTGTAAAGCAGCAATCATATTTGGATGTAAGATTATTGCCAATTGACTCAGTGCGCTCATCAACACATAAACTACCATTTAGAGCTTTCCACATAAACACACAGACAAGTTTAGGTAGAACATTATTCCACACCCAAGCCGTCCATTCAACTTGCTCAACTCGCACCCTCATTTATCAATGACTAGGTGTGCCTATACACAAGATTCCCCCACCCCACCCCCACTCCACCCCCTTCTAGTTTGAAATTTGAAACTTAAGTCTTAAAAATTAACTCTTAAATCCTAACTATCCGAAAGAAAAAAGAAAAAAAAGTTTGAATGTCTTGAATAAAATCCTCACTATGAGTTAGATGAAGAAGAAAAGATTGAAGTCAAGTCCGATAAAAAGTTAAACTATGGTGCTATCTTAACTACCTATTTGTAGGAATTGTTAAGTAATTATGTATTTATGATTCTGAGTGTTGTTTACTGACGAAACTTTAAAAGTATGTACGAAATTTCTATAAATCTATTACATAAGAATTTTCTACTTGAAAATTTGAAAATTATCTAGTCTTTGAAAACTTGAAAATTGTATTGTTGTACGAGTTATAGTATTTATTATTTTAGATGTTTAGTATGCATATTTTATTTATTTAATAGTTTGAATAATATTCAAAAGCATAAAACATTTTTTTAACACTTCGCCCCTGTTTGGTGGCCTTAAATTATTTTATTATTATTATTTTTTTAAAGGTCTTGAATAGCATTTTTTGACAAATGTGTGATTAAAAAGTAAGAAAATAATTTAGATTTACGTATAAAATATTTTATTATTTGAATGTGATTGAAAATGAGTATAAGAAATAAATTAAAGTAAAGTAAATGAAATCAAACAATGGCTCAAACTTGAAGTTTTTTCTAGTCACACTTTACGTTTTTAAAATACTGAACCCTCATTCTTCTAAAAAATTATTTTTTCAAAATTCATTTTCAATAACACATTTTTCAATAAAATAATATTACACGCAAATAGAAAATTTTTCCTTAATTTTTAACTATACATTTCCTATCAATCTACTATTTAAAATACATTCTTTCCCTCCAAAATGGGGCTAAAACAAGGCCTAAATATAATATTTACTTATATGTGTTGTTCCACAATTATCTAGCCAAAAAAAAAAAGGTTTTCGTTGTGGTTATGTGTATGGATGTTGTGTGTGTAGATTGTAGTACTTCAACTAGAATATTTAGCGAACAAACTTTTGAAAGGAAAATCCAGTATTATTTTTAATCAATGTCACCGTGAAAGGCTGGTGAAATCAAAATAGAAATTGGTAACAAAAAATGTAAGATTATAAGCCACACTTTTGCCCTCTCGAGGAACAAAACTACACTTAACAACACCTAACATCTTTCATCGACATTGAATTATCAAACAAAACTAAAGCATTCGAAAATAAGTCTGAAAAGACATTGTACTTGTCACATTCTGCAACACCACCATGAAGATCGCTCGCCTTTGCAAACCGAATGCCATTGCATAAAACGAGAGATTCACAATGAAAACTACCTTTCTTTCTCCTCATCTTTGAATCTTGCTACTGCATGCAACCTTACTCGTCGAACAAGTGAAGGAAATACATGTATTGGATTCATTATCTCCTTGTCGTACATGAAGACCTTTTGATGAATAAGATTTGTACTAAGAGGCAAAGCATTATGATATGAAAATATGATTTTTAGGAGGTAATCTTAACCTCAATAATTCCTTCTACCTTAAATTGAGTATTTATTTAAACATGCATATGGGAATTTAAATATAATTCAATACTACAAATTCAGACCATATATCTTGTATATAGATAGAATTTGTTATACAAAGTATACCCTTGTTGATTTTTATAATTTACGATGAAGTTGAATCTAATTCGATCTTATCATACAACGGATGTCTAGCTTTTAACAAAAATCCATAAAACGAGATTGAAACTCAACACCATATATGTGTTTTCACCAATTTTAAGCTCCTAGTAAAATTCTAATCAGATGGGTCCAAGAAATAATTAATCTTATTAATCAATCCGGCTTAACTGTAATAAGTTCAACAGCAATAATTACGTTCATCCAACAACTGGGTCTATGAGATAAAACTTATTATAATCTCCCACTTGGACAAAATTCAATGTTAATTCCAAATTTTCAATTCTTGCCTTCTACGTGACAATTAGGTTCCTATCCACGATGTCAAACATCGTAATGTTATTATCCTGATTTGATCACATTAATATATATTAAAATACATTATAATTTACCATCAATCCACTTAGATTATTCTATTCACACATAGTCCAAAGTTAACATGTAATATATCAAGGCAATTTGAATACTAAAAACAATTGGAATAATTGCAAAAAAGCAATGAGTTTGTGAAAAAAAATTTATGTAGTTGTGGTTCTGATTGTGGGTGGGGTCTCGAGTTAGAAAGTCAATTCCCCCTTCTTTATTTTACATTATTTTTCTTTCTCTTCTTTCTTGCGATGGTTTAAAAGAAATAATTAACTATATTAGTAGATTGTGGGAGTTGGGGCGCACGACTGACCGATTAGTTGTGGGCGGGTGTAGGTGATGGTTTTATTGGAGGTGGGTCTTGAATAAGAAGATGATCTGTTTATCTTTTTTTGAAAAGATTAGGAACTCGTATACAACTTTTTTTCATTTTGTATTTTTTTTATATATATTAATTTATTTATAAAGGAAGACAAATTCGTCATTTTATGCGGATATGAAAGAAAAAAGGGTAATTGGCACAAAACGTCCCTACCTTTCAAACTTATTTTGGAATACGTTCCAACCTTTTATTTTTTGACATTTTTGCCCCCATTTCCACCTTTCATTGCGGAGGAGGTCATTTTCATCCTTTTTTGCAATGAAATGACAATTATACCCCCGATTCAAATAAAACAAATAATAATAATAATAATAACTAATTGCAATCACATTCCCAAAATTTTCAGAACATTACAGCATAGTCCTAAATTCTTCTCCACCACCACTTTCACAACCCAAACACCTTCCGGCTACCATACCCGCCGGACTCCATCACCACCAGCCTTACCTCACTCTCCCCTACCTCGAACCCACTTGAATTCGTCGGAAAATCAAGCCAAAATCTCCAAAATTCGGCATTTATAGGCTTATGAAGAACATACCCCAAAATTTGGCAAATAAGTGCCGTAATTTTTGCAATTGAGCTATTACCCAATGCTTTTTGACCTTGAATTTCATTTCTCCCATGTTGATTTGTGTATTGAATCACATTTTAGCCATGAATTGATGGGAGAAAACCTCCTTCTCGCAGGTAGGCTGTTCATTGGAAGAAAACCCATAAACTGCCATTTTCAGGCCAAATTGGGGATGACCCATATGTTCATTGGATGCGCCATGAAGAGTAGGTGCTTGTAGTGGTGGTCCACGATCATGAATCCAACCACTGTCGTCGAAAAATTCGTCTGAAAGTTGCACAATCTTTGTGTTTGAAGACGAGCTTGCTGGTTTTGATTTCATGTGTTTATGGATGATTGATGACCATGTAAAGGGACGCCTTGATGTGTATAATTCGCTGGAATGTTGGGCATGGCATGAGTGTCATCGAAATTGGAGATTTTGGCTTGAATTTGTCGGAATTAGCTTGATTTTGTCGTCAGAATTGGAGATTTTGGCTTAATTTTTCGACGAATTCAGGTGGATTCGAGGTAGGGGAGAGTGAGGTAAGGCTGGTGGTGATGGAGTCCGGCGGGTATGGTAGCCGGAAGGTGTTTGGGTTGTGAAAGTGGTGGTGGAGAAGAATTTAGGACTATGCTGTAATGTTCTGAAAATTTTGGGAATGTGATTGCAATTAGTTATTATTATTATTATTATTTGTTTTATTTGAATCGGGGGTATAATTGTCATTTCATTGCAAAAAAGGATGAAAATGACCTCCTCCGCAATGAAAGGTGGAAATGGGGGCAAAAATGTCAAAAAATAAAAGGTTGGAACGTATTCCAAAATAAGTTTGAAAGGTAGGGACGTTTTGTGCCAATTACCCTTTTTTCTTTCATATCCGCATAAAATGACGAATTTGTCTTCCTTTATAAATAAATTAATATATATAAAAAAAATACAAAATGAAAAAAAGTTGTATACGAGTTCCTAATCTTTTCAAAAAAAGATAAACAGATCATCTTCTTATTCAAGACCCACCTCCAATAAAACCATCACCTACACCCGCCCACAACTAATCGGTCAGTCGTGCGCCCCAACTCCCACAATCTACTAATATAGTTAATTATTTCTTTTAAACCATCGCAAGAAAGAAGAGAAAGAAAAATAATGTAAAATAAAGAAGGGGGAATTGACTTTCTAACTCGAGACGCCACCCACAATCAGAACCACAACTACATAAATTTTTTTTCACAAACTCATTGCTTTTTTGCAATTATTCCAATTGTTTTTAGTATTCAAATTGCCTTGATATATTACATGTTAACTTTGGACTATGTGTGAATAGAATAATCTAAGTGGATTGATGGTAAATTATAATGTATTTTAATATATATTAATGTGATCAAATCAGGATAATAACATTACGATGTTTGACATCGTGGATAGGACAAGAAACCGCGCGACGTGTCGATCGATTGGCCTAGGCATAAGACGCACGTTGCAACGTAGTGCTCGCAACTTCCCAATGTCCGATCGGTTGGTACGAAATTGTCCCGAATCGAGACCGTCGTGAGGCACAACGATGCAGGACGGAGGGCATGCGTGGGGACGAAACCGCGCAGCGTGTCGGTCGATTGGCCTAGGCATAAGACGTACGCTGCAACGTAGTCCCCGTAACTTCCAAACGTCCAATCGGGAGGCGCGAAATATATATATATATATATATATATATATACACTAAAGATTAAATATAACATTGTCCAATTGTTTATTGTCAAGTCCAATTATACAAGCCCATTAATTGGTATTTCACCTATCCAACTCCATCTCCAAGTCCATTCTCTTCACTCCTTCACGTGTGGAATTTTTTTTCTTGTGCTAACTTTGTGATCTTTTTTTTGTTTAGGTAACAAATTGACATCCTACTTGTTTGATTTTACATATTTTTATTCTAAAATTCAACTACAATCCCCAATTCTCTATCGCTTATTAGTTATTATCTAGTCTATAAGAAAAAACACAAACATCTAAATAAGTCGGCACTGCCATATTATGAAAATTATCAATATAACATTTGGATAATTTTTGTTGAGATTATTTGATGTCTTTTGGAGAATCATATATTTATCCTTATCCGGTTAAATTATGGGGTTTAGATCTAATTGTTGTAACTATAAATAAAAAATTAAGAAGACAACTATAAAATTGTGTGTGAATTTGGAAAGTATGATTTTGATCTCTATTAGTATTAAAAAAAAAAAATTTTGGTTGATGTTATCTTTTCTCTTCTTACTATTTATTCAATTGAAATAACAAATTCTCTTATCTAAATGCTGTGCTCATATTTTGTTAGTATTGAATTTGATTTTGTAACATTCATGGAGAAATATTTTAAATAAAAATCCTTATTTTCGAGTACAAAACAAAATATAGTTGAAACGAGCGTTTAAAATATCGTATTAGATACGTTGTTAAAAAAAATTGTATTTTAATTTTGACCCGACAACTTGGCTCCGTCCCTGCATGGCTGGTTTGATTTTTTATTATCTGCTTGATTGTTCGATCAATTGATCGATTAAATAGGATTTCGAAGCTTTCTCTGTTTTTGCAAATCTCCATGTCAAACTCATCAAGGTCTCAAGTCGCTATAACCCTAGGGCGCGGTGCGCAGGTAATTATTCCATAATCTTATAAACTTTTAAATGGATTTCTTTATTTTCCTTTTGGAAGGACTATTATGGGATATTATATGTAATTACATTACTGTTAGGCTGTATATGCGTTGTTGATGAATAAATACGGCTGATTTTTTGCGTAATAATTTGGCAATTGTAAAACGATTTCTTTATTTTTAATTGGGAATGACTATTATGTGCTATTATAGGAATTTTTAATAGGATTTAAATATGATGATTGATGATCAAATGATGTGGAGAAAGATAGAAGAAGTATTTCCTGATTAAGAATTGTTGGATCTATTCAGGGGTATTTTCATATATACAAAATTCAATTATTTGGATGGTATGGAAATGGGTGATTGATAAGTTTACTCTCTAAAGCTTTACATATACAGGTAGTTATATGTACATTGATCTGTCATACATGTACATATATCGATATATTGTTTTCTGCAGGTAGTGAAACAATCAGGCTCTACGGTGGATAGTTCTTTTGCTGATTCCCAGCCAGCAGTTGGAAGCAAACGATCCGTTAGAGATAGGCTGGGAAGTAATGTAGATTTCTCTCTCCAAGTCAACAAGTGGTACATATTTTTGATTTATTTATCGTCTTATAGTTGTTATGAAGTGCTTAGTATTGGCTAGCTGTCTTAGTTTCAGGGGATAAGCTGATTCTTTTTTTCTTTCCTAAATATTCATCTTACAAATATGTATAAGTCCTGAATTATAGTTTCTGCTAAAGTTATTCTGATTCCATATAAAATGAGACATTATTCATTAGTTCTAATGTTGAAGAAGGGTTAAATCAGTCTATAAAGAAAAAGTTAAAATAGTAACATTATATTCTAGAAGTTGTATATTCATGAAGCCTGTACTATGTTTTGCAGAATAAGGGGAAATGGAAGATCTGCTAATGGTGTGGATGGTAATAGACTTGTCTCGAATTCGTAAAGTTTGTAATTTAAAAATTGAGTGTTCAACTAGCTTATCATTTGTTAATTTTTGGTGCTCTCAAGTGAAAAAAAGACATTCGTCTAAGTAGAGATGACCTCCGATTAAAAATCATGCAAAAGAAAATTATGAAGCAGGAGAAAATTCATAGCAACAAGAAAAATGGGACAGACCTTCTCAAAGTTTTGTGTAGGCCAGCTCAATCTTCAACAAATAGCGTAGTTAATCGGTAGTACATGTCTAAGCCAAAGGATGGAGGATTGCGGTATCCAGAACTAAGGTATAGTAGACAGCATTTCCGGGAACTGGAGGATGGTAGGCAACTAACCTCTTTAACCAGGAATTCTAGACTTCACCCTCTTGAAGCCAGGGTTCAGTACATGCCTGACCCAAGGGAACCCCGTGTGGCTGAAACCAGGGAAGCTAAACATGGCATCCATGATGCCAGATGTCAAATCCCGGAGCCAAGAAGTTCAAGCATTAAAGTACATATGCATATGAGAACTGCAAATGATGTGCCCAAAGTGGACTCAGTGACAAATTCTTATTCTCCCTGGACTATGGACCGTTTAAGGCGAAGGTCTCCGGTTGAATTTTTGTTAAGTTCCCGAGGTCTCTCACCACCCAGGAGAGATGAAGAATTACTGAGAAGGCTTCCAGTTAGGACTTATGATGATGGTGGAATGAGCATATATAAGAGCAAAGATGTTTTTAACTTTTCAAGCTCTAATAATTCTTCACCCTTAATGATGAAAGTGGTTCCATCTGCTGGACCTTCAAAGACCTTGACACCATTGGTTGCCCCACATACTCTGCCTGGCAGTGATTTACAAAGGAGTTCATATGCAGTACAGAGTACTTAACTTTCTATTTTTTCTTTCCATAAAGTTTTTATTGCTTCTGCTGCATGTTACTTCGAGAATAGTTTGTGCTAATTGCCATTTTTAATTCTTCTTCTTCTTCTTTTTTATTTATTTATTTATTTTAATGAATAGGCTGCGACTTAGGTGGTCAGACATGTTTTTCATACGCCTAAAGAGGCTTCTGTTCATAGAGTGAGGGGTAGACAAAAACCAACATGTGTAAGGGGCACAACATAATTAACATGGCCTGATGTGACTGCTAAGAATCTAGTTGCATTGGATCTTGTGACAGATATAGCCAATGTTCTAAAGGAGGGCGCCAAGGTACGCCTTGGAGTCGCCTAGGCATGATGCTCGGCCAAAATTCCTTATTCGGCAGTCAACGGAAATCGTTGACCGCTAAGGTGCGCATAGGCGCGCATTATAATCCTTTTTTTATTTATTTTTTAAAATTTTGTGCTGTTAAAAATTTATCAATGGCTAATTTCTTCATTTTGCCCTAATTTAAAACAATCACCTGTATTGGAAGACACAGAACACGAATTAGATGAAGAAGAGGATATTAAATTGGAATCTGATAAAGAGTTAAATAAGATTTAAATTCCTATATTATTTATTTACTATTTTGTATATAAATTTGAAACATATCTTTTTGTTGGAGACTTTGAAACCATAAATCTATTTTAAATGTTTAGTAAGTATTATTTTTAATTATTAAATAGTTTTTTGATTTATTAAAAATTAAAATAATATAAAATAAGAAAACGTCTTTTTACGCCTAAGCCTCGCCTAAGCTCGCGTAGCCCATAGTTTGGCCTCCAGGCATCGCCATGCATTACGTCTTTAAGAACTCTAGATATGGCAATGAACTGAAAGGGTTGGAATAAAGGATTCATACCTCTAAACTTATTGGAAATAAGACTTTATATTTGTTTATTTGTGTGCTCTACGAATGGTAAAATTTGAAATTGCAAGTTGTAAAGTTGCTTATACTATTAGGAGAATGCTCCAATTGTAGGATTTGGATTTGCTAGATAATTCACTTAGACAGCAGGTTTACGTGAAAACTGAGTTTCACTTTGAATATGATGCTTACCAATATGAGTGGTGTTGTCCATTTGAAAAGATAAGTTAGTATTATATAAACAATGTTTTTACCTAGTTGAATATAAAAAATTAATGGCTTATTCTCCTTGTTAGTAATGATGGCATCAGGTACATATTCATTTGGAAGCGCCTTATGTTGGCTGCGCTTGTCTGTCTTTAAAAACCTTTTGGGGACCTGATGGAACATAAATCGGTCAACTTCAAATCACACTGGAAATCAGGCATAGTTTGAAATTATTGTTTATCGTATATAGAAATAGTTCAACTTCAAGCATGTAGAGAATACGACACAGTGTCTTGTTAGTATTGTTGCATATGGGATGTTAAAAGGTCCTCTACTTGCCGCAAATTGGTTCACATGTGCAGAAGTTTAAACGCTGTCAGTTAGAGCAAGAAAGAAATTGAGGATGGGACAAGATCACAATAATTCATGTTATCTCTCTTTCCTTCTTCAACCTCCATTACCGCCGCTCAGAAAAAATTGATATTGAGCCTGTTCAATTCCCTTTTTTTCCCCTAAGTATTACCCTATGGCGAATTCTTTATTATTAATATTGCAGGAAAGGAAATATAAAACACTGGAGGGGGACATAAAGCCTGACTTCCAGCTATGAATAAAATGCTAAAAACTTACCCAGTCTGAAAGACTTAGATTATATAGAGAAAAAGATCTGTTGAATGCTTTGTGACGACCCTTTCAGGCTCCTTGTCATCATGTGTAATGATCCCATTATTTAATCTTAGTTGTTTCATTAATGTTATTTGAGTAGAGATTGCTTACATGATAATAGTGGCTACAATACTAGAAGCTTTTTGTTTTTATTGGTGTATTCAATGTTCTAACATTCATTTTATAATTCCGATGTTGGGCTCCTCATCAATACGAGAATGGGATATTAAAAATGGACTCTCTCCATTAGTAGCTACAGTGTGATCAATCATGAATTTTGTGGATTTCTTATGTTGAACACTGATTGTTTCAATGTTTATCCAATATCCACTGTTCTATAAAATTAGATAAAGGATGTCAAACTTAGTCAATTATTCGTGTTTGCTTTTACATATTTAGTACTGAGTTTGTAAATTCCTGGAACTTGCTTTGTGAGGTATGAACTCGTGATGGTTTACCAGCTATCTATAATCCAACAATTTCCTAATCCACCACTTTCTCTAAATTCCCAAGTCCAAAATTGATTCCTTCACGATCTCGTACTGTGATTATTTTAGTTTTTCTTTGAACTTTTTAATATAGTGGAATTTGTTAACCTCAGTATTAAATCATTTGACAGTGCATTGACTACAAGATCCATGAGCGTCAAACCTTTGTTGTCTTATCTTTATTTTCCTGTGTTTCCATACTTAACTGGCTATAATTTGTACAGGCGAATGATTATCTTACGGTTGACAGCTTTTTGCAATCTCTGGGCCAGGAAAAATATGCAATTTATTTTAAGGCTGAGGAAGTATGTGACTTCTGGTGATTTTGTCAATGTTTTTAACTTGCAATGCATAATCTCTCCTTTCTAGTGATGTGGAATTCCATGGTTTACACTCTACAGTCAGTCTTGATCTCTACAAGTATTGCTGTCATCCCCAACTATTATATACTTTGATCTCAGGTTTTCATCTTTAGATTATCAGTTACAGAAGGTGCAAAACTTGTAGGGCCCAAGGAAGAAAATCCTACTTTCCCTGCTGCCTCGTTCCGAACGGCCAGCATGATATGTATATTCCTACAGGCAAGTAAAATTATATATGTTGCATTACTGCCATTAATGTTAATGAAGGAACTTGAATGATATTCTGCTGCATTGAATTTTCTCCTGCTTTTGGTTGGAAGATCGCACAATCGTGCCATTAAAATGTTAATGATGTCATTTTGTAGTTGATATTTTTAGCACATGGAAAATTTTCCTTTCTCCGATACAGGATCTTTACCTGGTATGTGTATGCGTGGTGCTTTTGCATTTTGAACCATACAATTGAATTTTTTGGAAACTTGATGCATAGTGGCGGGAAAATATTGTGGTATGCCAAATATAAATGAAGACCTTTATATGGCCACGGATTTTTAGTCCCAGGTTGTAAATGGAGTTCAAAAGTATATAGCATGGATTTTATTTTATTTTATTTATTTATTCATTTATTTTTCGACATGTTTGATAGGAACGATTTGATAACATTACACATGGTTTTCACAATAACTAGAATCTAACTACGAGTTTAAGTTTTGTTGATAACCATTCCTGATTATGAATTTTGTCGTTATAATGTTTGTGCCTATGCATGCGTGTAGGTATATGCAGTGGTGGAGGAGGTGGGGCCAATGGTGTCCCTCGTCCGCCTTGAAATTCGAGAAATTCTCTCTCTCTCTCTCTCTCTCCCCTTTTAATACAAATTTTTGTATCTTTTATCTTTTATTTTCAATATCATTATATTTTGTGTTTGAAAAATGTTTTTGTAGTTAAATTAATTAAGTAAGCCCCCATTGAATTCGTGTCATGGCTCTGCCGCTTAGGGCTGTAAGCAAAAACCGCAAAATCGGAAAGCCGAACTGAAACCGCATTTTAGAAACCATCGGTTTGGTGCCACGCGAATCCGGTCAACAAAATGGTTTTGAACCAAACCGAACCGGTCAAAACGGTTTGGTTTAGGTTTGAGAATTTTAATTTCGATTTAAAACCAAACCCGAAAAAATATATAAAAATTAAAAAATTAAAAAATAATTTTTTTTTGAAATTTTAAGACTTTAAGTGGGCTATAAGACCATAAATAACACATAAAGTCATAAACCCGACTCGACCCGACGGATTAAAGAAAAAGAAAAGAAAAAAAAAGAGGAAAAATAAAACCTAAACACGTCTCACAGGTCACATTAATAACAAAACCCTAAAAGTCTAAAACATAATTCCAATTTCCAAGTTTCTCCGTCTCTCACTCTCTAACTCTCTCTCGCCGCGACGCAGCTGTCTCTGAAGCTTCAGTCAACTTCAAGTGTCACCGGCCGACTAAAGGTATTTTTCATATTGGCTTCATTGTTCTTTTATAGTTGCGAACATTCTCACCTCAAAGTCCTAACCCATACACAAACCCGATTCTTCGATGTCTTTTAGAAGGAGCCTCGATTGTGAATTGATTTCAAATGAGAAAGCTTCAATAGGGAAAACTAGAAAAATGAAACAAACTTCAACAGCGAAAATCTTGACCATGAAAAGAAAATAGTGTCGGGCCCATAAAGTAAAAAAAAGCAAGTGCGAAGAAGATAATATATCATAATTTTTTTTTTAATTTTATCTCATTAATTTGTGGATTGGGCTATGGGTAAGCTTTACTTTGATATTGGTGGTTGCTGGCTTGCTGCAATGTGTTATTAGGCAATTGAGATTGTTGGAAATATCTTAAAATTAATGTTACCCCTAAAATTTATTTTCTTATAAGCATGCATTTTGTCCAATTCAGTTTCAACTTATAATAGAGACAAAATTATTTGTTTTGGTGTTATATATTTAGTTGATGCATATAATTAGTTTGACAAAGGGGAGTTCACAGGAAAATTCGAATTGGCAAGGGGAAATTATAGATAGTGTTAGTTTGATCCTCAATTTTTGAAGATTCAAGTTAGTATCTAACTTGCTGTTTCTTCAAGGATGTGGAACAATACATTGGAGGAACAATAAATTGGAGTCCAATTTTGCAATTTTACTAACAAAAAATTGTTTTAGTACCAACTAACGGCTACGAAGAGGATTTCCATCCAACTTTGAATCCATGTACTTTTCTCGTTTATTCTATAATTATGTTTCTATCTTCTACTACTCATTATTGTACATTTCTTTTGCAGGAGTTCGTAATCTTTTTTTTTTCTAATTGTCAACAGGGAAACTACGCTGCACGAGAAACAAACACAATTTGGTATACTCAAAAATATTGGATGACTGCAATATTTACTTTTATTTTTTATTTTTTGTAATCGAGTACTAGATTTACATATTAATGCTATCTATATTTTAATATGCTATTGTTAGAATCACAAATATGAATCATGTTGACCTTTCTGAAGAAGAAAATTATCTTGAGCCAAATGTAGCTGTTGATAGCGTAGAAGTTGATCAATACCCATATTCCACTAAGGGTAAAAAGGGAGGTAAAAGATATGATGTTTGGGATCATTTTAAACTGCATGATGAAAAGGCAGAGTGTATTTACTGTGGGCAACTTTACAAGTATGGCAACAAAAATGCAGGGACTAGTACATTGCGAAACCATGTTGAGTGCTTATGTAAGAAATATCCATATAGGGTTCCAGAGAAAAAGCAAAAGACTATGAGTTATTACACTAAATCTAAAAATGATGTTTTAGAAGGCATTACTAATTCTGGACCAGTTGTTAAGTTCACTCAAAAAGGGACTCGAGAAATGATTGCTAAGTACTTCTTATTGGCAGAGTTACCATTTAGACATGTACAAGATGAAGGTTTTCGATTATATACAAAGTATTTTTTTCCAACATTTGAATTTCCTTCAAGAGTTACAGTGGCAAAAGATATATATCAATTGTACCTTGATGAAAAGAAGAAACTGAAGAAAGAATTGAGTAGACATAGGGTTTGTTTAACTACTGATTGTTGGACATCCATCCAAAATATTAGTTACATCTGTTTGACTGCTCATTGGGTTGATGATGATTGGATCCTTCAAAAACGTATTATAAGCTTCATTCAAGTCCCCAGTCATAAGGGTAATATGGTAGCTAAGGAGTTAATTTATTGTCTTCATGATTGGGGAATTAAAAAGATTTTTTGTGTGACTGTCGGTAACGCCTCATCTAATGATGTTGCAATATCGAAATTGAAAGAGAGTTTTCAGGAGACTAAACATGGTCTAATTCTTGATGGAGAAATGCTTCATATGAGGTGTTGTGCTCATATTCTCAATCTCATTGTTTGTGATGGTCTAAAAGAAATTAGTAGTTCTATTTCATCAATTCGCAATGTTGTAAGGTTTACTAGATCTTCCCCGGCACGATTGAAAAGGTTCAGGGAGATTTGCAAGGAGGTTAACATTGAGTCTCGAGCTTTGTTGTGTTTAGATGTGACTACTAGATGGAATTCTACCTACTTAGCTAAAGATTCTAATAGTTTGATGGGAAAATGGCTATTAGCAAGCGAAGAAAACAAGATAAGTATTGGGGCAATCATGAAAAGTTTAATGATTTGTTATTCATAGCAACAGTTCTTGACCCGAGATGCAAGTTGGAATTACTTAAAGTTGGCTTTGAAATCATGTATAATGAAGAAATTGCTAAGAAAATGTTAGCAAAAGTAGAAAATTCAATTCACAGGTTATATAACTACTACAAGGAAATGATGCATTCACCATCAAATGAGATGTCTCAAACTAGTAGTCAAAGTCAACAACCTACTTTGGGTATTTCTAGACCCATCCCTTCAATCTTTAAAGCGAGACTTAATCGAGATGCTAGGTTGGAGAAAAATGATTTGGTAGATTACTTGTCTGACCGATGTGATGATTTGACTGAGGAGCCATTCGACATTTTGATGTGGTGGAAAATAAATGCTCCTAAGTATAAGATTGTCTCCCAAATTGCCAAAGATGTATTAGCGATTCAAATTTCTACAGTTGCTTCTGAGTCTGCATTCTCAACTGGAGGTCGGATACTTGATTCCTTTAGGAGTTCATTAGATGCACAAATGGTTGAGGCTTGTATATGTGGAAAGAATTGGTTGCAAACTAAGAAGGAACCTATAGTGCTGCGTCAATATTTAGATGAAGTGGAGGCATTGGATGATTCAATGAAAGTTGTGGCAGGTGATTCATATTTTCTATTACCATATTTTTGAAGATTCTCTTATCTATCTAGTATCTAATACTATGATGATGTAATGAATGCATTTGTTTGACTATGCAGACGATGAATCATGCGTGACAACAATTGATGTTTGAGTATATGCGAGAAATTGAGTTCGTAACAACATACAACCGTAAGCTTGTATAATTGTTATGTTTAGATATTATAAATAACTTCTTTAATATTGTGGTTGGTTATTCTCTCTGTCTAATCAATAGCCTTTTTTCTTGCAGATATGATGATCACGATTTGGACATCATTCATATTTTTGGCTTTATAATTAATTTAGTAGACTTTTATTGTAACGGTATCGTAATGCCATTAGCTTAAAAATGGCGAACAAAAAACTATGTTTAAGTTTACTGTTATTTCAGTTTGATTTAGTTGGTACTTAAATTTATAGTAAATATATTTAGTTTGTTTTAGATTTATTGCTAGTAACTAGTAAGATATAAATATATATTGAATTAATGGCGTAAAAGTAGATAGGTAAAAAAATATACAGGGAAATCGGCGGTTTAAAACCGGACCAAACCGTTAGGTTTAGGTTTGAGTTTTTTTCAAACCGTTTAAAATGGTTTGATTTAGGTTTGGGTTTTTCTCAAACTGGTTTAAACGGTTTTTTTTTGAAAATCTGTTAAAAATCAGTAAAATCGGACCGCTTACACCCCTAGATTATACTTACAAAAACAACAGGTACGGACTTCCCCTCTTCTTGAGATCGTTGGGGTTACTTCGACCCAAATGAAATTTTCTACTGCTTTCCTATTCATGGAAGACAAACAGGAAGCAAACTATAGCCGAAAAGTGGAAAAGTTGAAAACCTCAATGAATCATGATGTCTTGCCACATGTCATTGTCACAGATAGGGAACTAGCTCTTATTTAATCAATTGAAAAGATATTTCATAATGCCAAGAATTTACTATGCACATGGTACATATCAAAAAATGTAATATATATATATATATATATATATATATATATATATTTTGCTATTAATTGTAATTTAATTAACATCCACGTTAATTTATGTATCGTATATGCTTTGACCATTTGAACAATATTTCATAAATTATTTTATCAACTATTTAGTTATCATTAATATACATTTGACAAATTCATTTCACTCGTATGATTTAACCACATGAAGCCTAATTACAAACTCATTATTCATGCATCTATTCCATATTATTAATTCTCAAGTAATTAACATTTATATTTATTTAATTACTATTCATATTTAAATATTACTTTTACGAAATTTATAAAACATTTTGAAATAACGTGCAATTGGTTTAACTCTGACTAATACACACAAAATAGCTCCGAATCTTATGATAATTTTGAGAAGGATGTTATGAGCTACAGTCTTACCGGATTATTATAGTACTCGTGTGACTAGGAACTTATAAAGAATTCAGTACTATAATACTTTTTTTAACTTAGATGCCATGAATTTATTCATATAAATCTTTCTTAATTTTTCGAAAATAAATAATAAAACACGTGTTCGACCACCTAAGTCAATAGAATTTGCTACAATAGCACACTAAAGAGGCAGCTGGCAATGGGAAACGAATTTTAAAAAGTATGCTTAAGTGTCTTTAGGTTATGTTTAAAGTCAATTTTAGCTTTATTACAAGTTTCTTATTTACTAATCTTGTTTTGAGGGGGACACTAATCCTTTAAATCCGGTACCAAGGGGTATCATACCCCCCAAAACAACGTTCTCTTTCAGGCCTTTAAACCAATCGATCCGATCCCGGAAAGCTGCTTTTGCTAAAACTTGAGCAGTTTCTTGAAAACTCGCTTCAGATATGAAACTTTGAGTATTGAGAGATGCTCTTGTTATTCCCAATAAAACGGCTCGGTAACAGACTGCTTCCAAAGCCGCCCCATTCATTCCATTTTTACTTTTGCCCCCCATTATTTCGTCGAAAAGAGGTAAAATCCAGCGTTCGCGAATTGGAATGTGACTTCTGAGGATAGCTAGCTAATGGTAGGGCCATCTTGTGTGAAAGAGATCAATCAAGAAAGTACTATAAATCTATCTTCAGTAATAAACTAAATTTTATGCTAGGTGTAAAGCATTTTTTACACTCTTGTTGACAGTTCACTCACATCACATGTGTGGGACCCATGATTAATTTTAATTGTGGACTCCACACGTGTGATGTGAGTGGACTGTCAAAAAGATCTGCTGTACACTTGGCATTTTTCATTTTATATTTAGTCCTTATTTGATTTTTATTAAAAATATATTTTAATAAATTTTGATAAAACTTGATGATGAAATGTATATATAGTTAATAAAAGTTGGGAATCTTATATATTCTTATAAACCTTTAAGCTAAATCAAATATGAACTAGTATATATATATAGTGGTTAAAAGATGTGGTTTACTCAATAGTTATGACTTGCTATTTTTATGGTACCAAGTGTTGGATCGTGAAAGAAAATGTTGAAGAAATGGATGCGGGGAGAATGGTGATAATAATATGAATTTGAATGATATTGAGAAAACCTATTAGAAGGTAGAGGACATACCAAAATAATAATAATAATAATAATAATATCCTATGTAAGTACTAAAAAATTTAATTATTTTAGATACTTAGGTATATCTAACAATAAGTCAAATAAAATAAGGAAAAGAATTCACGTTGTGGACATATTTTACATCAATCCTCCCCCCACCTACATTATTCTAACATATCATGGCCTGCCTATTTGGAATTCTTCTCCTAAACCAACCCTAAAGAAAGAAATAAAATGGGATAGACTTGGAAACAAAACAAGGAGAAGGGTGAATTGATGAGAAAGGAAAGTTAACGATGGACTTCTTCCACCAATTAAGAGGAGACAATGGAATAAAAACATAGTCACGTTCCAAAGCTAAACCAAAAAATGTGGGACCAAACTAAAACAACTTTCCAACACAAATGTTCTTCTTCTACATTGATTAATACCAGACGATGACTGGATTCACCTTAAACATATGCTTTTGGGTATTAAAATAGGGTTTTGTCAGCTCTAAGAAGATATGCATAGATCTCATTGAAGACCCTAATGAGTATATATATATATATATGCTTACACCATCATCCACTTATATTCCTTCATTTGCAACCAATCTTCTATCATTTTTTTAGTGCAAACACAAAAATAGGGTTAAGATTAAAATATTTGGGCTTGTCTTTTTTATTGTATGTGGAGTGTGCCCAACCACTTTATATTTTTAAACAATTAGTAATTTAATTGCGTGCAAACAAATTTTTATTTTATTTTTCATTAAAAACATGATATGAGCAGTTAAAATGTAAATACAAATATTTGTGTTCTGATACTATATCCAACAATTTTGGCATATGATTTCGAAAAAGATAGACTAAGGAACTAAGGGTCGATTTGAAATGGCTAGTTCTTAGCTTATTCAGATATGGTTCTAATTTTTCAGTAAGTTTTTAGTTAAATTGGCCAAACCAATCTAATTTGATTACACAATCTAAAAGTAAATTAAATTTGAAAAAATAAATTTATTTAAATAGTAATAATAAACAACCCTCAAACACTATACGATTGCGCTACATGTATAAATAATTTATATACACATGATGTGATGAGATATGATTGAGTCAAAATTTACTTAGTTAAATTAAAAATAAAAATAAAAATATCTACTCTCTTTTCGACACCTTATGTAAATCATTATGCATATAATAACATTATTCAACGATATATTTTAATATTGTATGAACATAATTTGGCGTGCTGTAGTGGATGGGACTAGACATCTACCCATGGATATTTTATTTAGTTTATGCTTTGGAATTTTTTAAGCTTTTTGGTAGAGAACAAAACATGAAAACACTAATTAGTTGGTCAATCAAAGTAAGCTTATTTTAATTAACAGTTTAAATACAAAGATAGATTTGTTGCAAAAGCTTAGATCTTTTAATTCCTTCAAATTGATTACATCCTATCTTTTATTGACTTTTTGTTATTATCTTAATATAATAGCATTTCCTCCTTTTGAAGCATGGAATATTTTTATTTAATTGCTCAAGTTGTATTAAAAAATTGCAATTTTTTTTTTCATAAATAAATGAGGTGCTTATAGACCAATGTTTCATATATATTTTACAAACAAAATCCTCAAAGTTTTGGTGTATCTAGTTTATCAATATTATAAGGTGACGAATCACTTTTATTTAAAGTTTAAACCATCACGGAGGGAATAAATATCCCTTTTTTTTTTTGTTTACAGAGGCTAGTTTTTCTTCGAAGAGATGTCACTTTATCGAATTTTATAAAATTCGTACTGGAAAAAATTAGTCCTGGTGGGGAGTTGATTTTTCATAAGAAGAGTGATCATACATGGGAAAATATTTCTGTGATCATGAATTTACTGATATATCACCCCCAAAAAAGCTCAAACTTTTCGGTTTCGAGCTAAATCCACATGAAAATGGATCTGCAGAAAGGGATGAAAGTGTGAATTTATCGTCGTCTTCCTCTAACGTGACAGATCAAAAACATGTTTCGGATGAGAAAAGTTTAACAGATGACAAGAAATTCGAGTGCCAATATTGTTATAAGGAATTTGCAAATTCACAAGCACTGGGAGGCCATCAAAATGCCCACAAAAAGGAGAGAATGAGGAAAAAAAGGCTGCAGCTTCAAGCAAGAAAAGAAAGAATCAGTTATTTCGCTCAGCCTTTTAAAAATAGCCATTATTACAAGTTCCAGAGCTCGGGATTTGCGCTCTATGAGGAGTCGCAAATCAGCTTCCGCCCTTACGATTATGGAGCGGAGACTGATATCAACGGCCACAAGGTTTCGACGTGGGCTGCAGCCGCGGCCCTGCCGGTTCCAGATACCTGCTGCAGGTTTACTCTTACACACGCAGACAGATCAAGAACCACCAGGCCTTCTTCTTTGCCTAGTTCTAAGCAGAATTTCAAATCATTAGATCTCCAATTAGGATTAAGCTTTTCTTCAAGGCTCGACTAGAGTATAATAGATCAGATTTTAGCTTCTTATTGTTTATGGATTCTGTCTAGTACATATTGTTAGTATTCTCTCCAGTACAATAGATGAAATTTAAAGATACTTCTTTTTCCTTATTCTTGTCTATTATAACACGAGCAACTTAAGGACAGTGTTTTCGCAGTCATTGAGATCCTGAATTATACATTGAATCCAACTGATTGTTCAAATGAACCCTTCGTCCGTAATTTTTCGATGAATTTAATGGATTAAGCTACTGGAATTTCTGGATTAATCATGAGATAAAAAGACAGCCATTTAGCACAAGTCTCAGCCTCTGTTTTTTGTGCATAACAAATACAAAATTTATATTCTAAGTTAAACTTGAATATTGACTTATGATCAATGATCTGAAAAGCGCGCTTAGACGAGAGGTGCGGGCAAATCGTCACGCCTTGACAGAAAGCGCAAAAATAAGTGATCAAATGCTAAGTTGACCGCTTAATGTGCAAGTAGGCGCACCTAGACATGCTTTATTAATTAATTAATTAATTTATTTATTTTAATTTTTCATTTGAAAATTGTATAATTGATTAACTGTAGGAATTTTTTTGTAAATACAGTATTTTATAATTTTAAATGTTTGGTATGTATAAATTTTAATGATTAAATACTTTTTATAAGATTAAAATTTGAAAATATATTTAAAATAAAAAAACGCTTTTTTACACCTAAACTTGTAAAGCTTGAAACTTAGCCTTGACGCCTTAAAACACTGCTTATGATTTACATTAACTTTTGATATTATTTATCATTTATAGTTGTCCACAATATTTTTCCTTTAAAATATCTTCTTACTTATATTTTCTGTTCACCATTGACTTACTGGTTGAACTAATGACTTGTCGATTAAACTAAGAACCCAAATATCCAATCAAACGATGTTGATTTGAGTTGCAGAATGCTTATGTGGTGGCGTCCAGTGAGCATTCACTGATCAACTCAATAGGGTATTTTATGAAAGCAAAATTGTTTCTGTTTTGTGTTGTTTGGTCATGAATATTATAAACTTGCAGCTGATCACAGGTTGAATAAAAGGAGCCAATTGCAATATTTTCCAACGATTAACTTCGAAGGAGCCATCCTTGTGAAATCTTGCTGTTTTTATTATCAGTTTTGTCAAAATTTCCTTTGTCATTATCAAGTAAAATGTTGCCTCCTGCATTGTGACGTAATGGAATTTGACAAACGTTAAGATTCACATAGTTGCCCTTGCTTAATTATTCTTTTAAAGAATAAAAGAGGAAAAATCCCTTGGCATAAAGTTGATGTTCGTGAGAAAGATGCTCGTAATCTTACTTCAAGTTGCTCTTGTTCTCTTTTTGTCATATTTGCTGATAAAGTTAACCTTTTAGGATGGAATCCCAAATCTTAACAGAAATACGTTCAAGATCACACTCTCGTATACTATATTGTCTGGTCAGATAAAAGGCATCAATATGACTGTTCGTTTGATGTTATGAGAATGCATTGACTTTTGATAATTTTGTTAAGAGGCTGTGAAGGAGAAAATCCAGTAATACCAAAGTGATACTGGGCTCAGTTTCAAACCAAATCAACACCACCACACGAGACAACACCAAACGCCCTTCTTCCTTTTCCCCACTCATAGTTGCTATTCATACCTACAAAGAGATAGCCAAGAGAAGATTAATATCACCCAAGATAAACCACATAGGTTACACAAGTGAGAAAGCCGAGAGTGAGCAGAGATGGGATCCCAAAGAGAAGGCAGTGAGAGATTGGGTCATCTCAATAGTGGTGTTGACATATTGTTTAGTCATATGGTCAATGTCGACTGAAATTAAATAAAATCGAGTTTACATTATTATTCGGGAGGTCGTTTGACAACAAATTGTCTAAAAAAAAGCCAAATATTAAAATTTATTAGTTCTAAAGTGATTCAATTTACATTGGTCAGTCTATTGAACCATTTTTTACCTGTATAATTTCAAGGCTTGGGAGCTGTCAGTACTATTTTTGTAGCACATTTTGGTGATTTGGTATAATATCTGTTGCCTGTATTTTCTCTCTTATTTTCAGCCTGTCTCATGGATGCAGGCTCAAAGGACTTTTTTACACCAGAAACTATTAATCCTATGTATTGTAGAGTAAACTTCGGCGTTCCAATCAAAACTATTTCGACGAATTCATCTAACTGTGGGTGATATTAGGTATATATCTGAACTTAATTTAAAAATTCTGAAATGTCCCCAAAGGCATTGATTTTTCATTCTAATTTTTCAATTTTTGCAGCTTACATATAATTTTAGGGCCTAAGCTTGCATTGATTTATTATTCCTTTTCTTACAAGAATGTGTTGTTTCCATATGCTAGGAGAACTAATCTTTGGGATTAATGGGTTTGCACTTTTCAAATTACTTCAATTTATAGGAAAATGAGGAACAAATCTTAAGAACGTAATATCAAAATAATGATAGTTTTGTACAGTTGTCTAATCCTCTCAATAAATTGGATGGTACAGTAGTTGATGGGGATGATAAAGGCTCTGGACGGGATGCAAGAACACAAAACCATTTATTAAAATGTCTCTACTCTTTTCAATAGAAAATGCATTTAAATATAATATAATATGAGAGTTACTTGTTTTGGCTGAAAAATTTGGATGTTCATCCTGTATACCTAGCCATTTCACAAAATATTCTCAAGTTCTTTTGATTATTTATCACATGGAGTAGCTGAGTTAGACAAGGATAAACTGATATGCGTTGAATTTGTTGAAAATTAAACTTGATTCATGAATGATGAAAAAAATTAAATTTGATACATGAACTAGTTTATTTAATATTCATGTATTTATTTAAATCATGTATTCAAATGTTTCTTTGTATCCTATTATTCATAGTATATAGGAAAAGTCATTAATTTGTCTATTAAGTTCATACAATGTATTTAGGATCCTTTGTACCTTTAAAAGGCCTTGTGTTTGAGACATTTTATGAGCCAAGCCATAGAATACAAATCATTTTAAGAATTCTTTGAATTTTTCTCTCTAGCCTTTCATCCCATAATTTTTTTTTTAATTTCCAACAAAGTGGTATCAAAGTCATTTCAAAAATGAATAGTTCATTTCTTTTTGTTGTTTCCAAACTAACAAAGGAAAATTATGGACATTGGAGCATACGCATGAAGGCGTTGCTTGGTTCACAAGAAGCATAGGAAGTTGTAGAGAAAGGTTATGATGAACCAGAGAATGAAGGAGCTTTAAGTCAAGCTCAAAGGAATGCCTTGCAAAGGTACCGCAAGTTAGATCAACACACTCTCTCTATTATTCACATGGGCTTAGATGAAGTCATGTTCGAGAAAGTTGCGTCCTCAACAAAAGCTAAGGAAGCTTGGGAGATTCTCGAGAACAATTTCAAGGGAATTGAAAAGGTGAAGAAGGTTCGCCTTTAAATCTTTCGTGGGGAGTTTGAATCTCTGCATATGAAAGAGTCTGAATCTATCTTTGACTATTTCACTAGAGTGTCCTCCATTGTCAATCATATGAAGCAATGCGGGGAGAATATTGAAGAAAGTCGTGTCATCGAGAAAATTCTTAGATCGCTTGACTCAAAACTTGAGTTTGTTAGTATTGCCATTGAAGAGTCTAATGACTTGGATACCATGACCCTGGATCAACTTATGGGGTCCTTGCAAGCATATGAAGAAAGATTGAAGAAGAAAGGAGAACTGGTGGCTAAGTTCTTCAAACGAATGTCTCCTTGGGAGGTCAACAAAAAGAGCAAGGACGATCTCAAGAGCTGTTGGGGAAATTTACACCGATTACGTGCATACTATATTCACAAAAGCATATCGGTTATTTGCGTGAAATCGAAACGTAATTTCGACTTACCGAAATAGGATTTGAGGAGCAAAACATAATAGTTACCGAATTTGAATGCATGGATATAGATTCATCCCTTTCGATTCTTGAATGAAAGTAAATTATTTTTTTGATCGAACCTTGCAATATAAACATGTAAACAAATGTTAATCATTTCCCGAAATCAAAATATAATCAAAAGAAATCAGAAAACTATAGGAAGAAAGATGCAAGTGATGAATTTTTGGTCGAGACAAGTGTTTGATACTTGGTCCTTAAGATGAATTTGCCCCGCATCGGTGCTAACGATTTTTCGACAAATCATCTCCCAAGATACAACGACCACGTCAAGCCATAGGAGCACTCCAAATGGCTTCGACCAACTAATTCGAATGGAATTTTCTTTCTACCAAGGAAATGCATGAAAATACTATGGATTTAGAAATGAGAGAATTGCAAGAGGAGAATGAATACTCAATGCAATTGGTGTACCCAAAATCATGTTCATAGGATTCTATTTATAAATGTAGAAAGGGTGCAAATGAAGTAGTGTGGACCAAAACATGCATCTTTTCAAAAAGTTGCAACACTTGACCAAAATTTGCATCCTTTCGAAAAGTTACAACACTTCATTTCTTCCAATTTTGGTCCGTAGTTTCTCATTCATCCAGAATTGGTTTCGAGATTTCAAAAATACCAGGACAATCTACTCGACGAGTAGAATAAGTTGGTCTATTTACTTTTATAATTTGACCATCGGATCAAATCCAAATATTTGGTCAAAGTTGACATGTAGTCACATCTTTTCATTTTTCACTTATACACACCTTTTATTTTCCAATTTTTGGTTAATTATTTAAACCAATTCCTACAATCTTCCACATGAATGGAAATTGGGTATGCATATGCAAATGTGATGATATGATACAATGTAGAGAGGGTGCGAAAAAACACAATGCATCAGGGAAGGTAGCTTCTGGCCTTGAACCTCCCTTAGTGAAATACCATCGGACTTACTTGGCTAATTGGTGAACGTGATGTCTCGAACCATTCAGCCTTTAGTGTAAGTCAAGACAACGATACTCACACAATGTCTTTCCTAAACTGTTCATGGTTCTCATGATTTGGTTCATTTTGGCCCTGAACCCTTCTTGGTTCTGCGAGTGTTTAAAGAATTCAAACCTTGAATAATTCTCATTGAAGCGGCCACACTTCACACTCACATAGGTGACCTCCTATTAAAAGTATTATGCCCTACTCTACTTGACTTAATCAAGATATAGGAATCATTAAAAGATTATTTTAACCTCTTACAACTCTGCAGAAGGTACTTTAATATCATATGAATGAGTTAGGAAACTATTTTCCTTAGTGCTTCATGGAATCCTTATAACTTAGCTGTCCCTTCGAACCAAGATCTTGGGATCTCCAATCAACAAGGTAGGGTTACCATTACAAGGACTCTAACGTAGTAGGCTTTACCTCATTCCCTTCGATATGCAGTATTCTTGATCTCTCTTAGTAAATCTCTTTAAAGGTACAACGAGTTTACACCATTGAGATCAACTGCTTAATGGTATTATGTCTACGACTTATATGTCTAGACCTAGTATTACAAGTGACTTAGTATCTTATCAATTATAGCTAGCCAACGATCAATTCATTTGATAGATACAAATTATCGCCACCAAGAAATCCTCTCATGAAGCTACATGTCTCATTAGCTTTATTTAAAATTTTATCAATTTTCAAACACGGTTGGAGGATTTCTATCAAACGCTACACTAGTCAATCACTTTTACTAATGGATTTCAGAATCATGGGTATTTAATTAAAACATTGCCATGCATTTGAACTTTATGAATATTCTTCATATATTCCAATTATTCTTGCTCGTCTAAACAAATGCCATAATCGGCTTTACAACCCATTTCACCCACTTTAGATTGAGTATATATTATCCTTATAATTAGTATAAGGGTTTTCTATCTTTCCACCTTCATAGATATAAGATAGAAGCAAATATAACTGTTAAACTGAGTTACCCCCATAATTTCTCAATTAGGAATACATATGCAATTTAGTAACGTTGCATCCATAAGTTTTAAACTATTCATTCAAGTTCACGCGCATTTATGATAACTCCCACATCTTTGGGTTACAATTGAACTTAGGATTCAACAACTTTTTCATAGTTTTATTCATTTATCTCTTAGATAATATCCATATCGAGTGTGAAAGTCTAAGTACTTTCAAAATAGTGGTCATTGACTTAAAATTTATTTCAATTAAAGTTGCATTTAATGTACTTCAATCCAAATTATTTTAATTTGATCATCCAAATTAAATCAAGGCAATCATATGGACCAGCAATGCTTTTCAAGCACAAACCAATTTAATTGGTTTCATGATTGAAGTCAATTTCAACAGTGAAGAGGGTTAAGCATCTTATTTACAAGAATTGCAATTTCTCCAAACGTATGTAACTTATCACATTTGTGACATTTCACATAATAATTTCATTTCATGTCAAATAATAAGGTACATATTCACCATATTCAAACTTGAACAAATGAATCAATCATAAGTTGAAAAGTTGTGTTCTCAATAGACACAACCCTACAAAAGGACACACCTCTTGAAATAATCTCTCTGAAGAGACATACCCATTGGAAAATAATTATATCAAAAGTTATGATTTTTCATATAAAATGACGCACATTTTCATCTAAATTGATTCTAGAATATTTAATAATATTCTACATAATTTTCCACCAATTCCAAGTAATCAAATGCAAAATAATTTTGCATAAGTCATTCCATTTAATTTTATTGAAGTCAGAAATTTAACTAAATCATCACATTCAAACTTTTCCAAATTTAAAGGAAGTTCAGCACCATTGCCAACTTTAGACACAGTTTATGCGTTGCAAAGTATTTTCATGTCTTAATAGTTTCGCAACAATTTCAACTAGAACAAATCACAATTTGTCATACTTTATGCAAATATAACTAGTATAAAAGTCATCTCACTTAATTCCATATCAATATTAATCAAAGTTAGTATAATTTCAACAAGATATGAAAATTTAACCAACTAATTTACCATGTCATATTTCAATAAAAGAATAGTCATGAAAGTTCATATACTTTCACAATTAGTTAGCATCTATTCTAGTAACATTGGAGTTGTACCAATGACTAACATATACAGATCCTATTTAAATAAATATACATGTCATATTATTTGATAGAATAATTAAATTGATGATAGATTACGAAATTGGATTTGAAAATGCATTTAGAAAATGAAGAGTCATCATTTAATAAATTACCTTAAAAACCACATGCACTTTTTCAAAATAAACCAATTTCATGGTCCTTGACTAATTTATGGAAAGACATGTATTGTCAGCCATAGATATTGATTAACAATTGCAACTATGTGTAATATATAATACTTCACTTTCATCATATACTAAACAAATGGATGACATGGACATTTAAGACACAATTCATATAATAACATAATAGTTTCTCATGTATGCATCAAGAGTTGCAAAGAACCCCATTTAGCATAAAACATAAATCGGTGTCGAGTTTATGCAATCAGATTTTATCATCCGATCCATTTAATCATTTATTCATGTAAACAGAATAATGAAAAATATAAATGCACGAAAACAAATTTCATTTTAAGATTGTTGGGAAAATTTACACCGATTACGTGCATATTATATTCACAAAAGCATACCGGTTATTTGTGTGAAATCGAAACATAATTTCGACTTACCGAAATAGGATTTGAGAAGCAAAACATAAAAGTAACCAAATTTGAATGCATGGATATGGATTCATCTTTTTCGATTCTTGAACAAAAGCAAATTATTTTTTTTTATCGAACCTTGCAACATAAACATGTAAACAAATGCTAATCATTTCCCGAAATCAAAATATAATAAAAAAAATCAGAAAACTATAGGAAGAAAGATACAAGTGATGAATTTTTGGTCGAGGCAAGTGTTTGACACTTGGTCCTTAAGATGAATTTGCCCCGTATCGGTGCTAACGATTTTTTGACAATTATCTCCCAAAATACAACGACCACGTCAAGCAATAGGAGCACTTCAAATGGCTTCGACCAACGAACTCAAACGAAATTTCCTTTCTACCAAGGAAATGCATGAAAATGCTAAAGAATTAGAAAGGAGAGAATTGCAAGAGGAGAATGAATACTCAATGCAATTTGTGTACACAAAACCATGTTCATAGGATTCTATTTATAGATGTAGAAAGGGTGCAAATGAAGTAGTGTGGATCAAAACATGCATCATTTCAAAAAGTTGCAACACTTGGCCAAAATTTGCATCCTTTCGAAAAGTTGCAACACTTCATTTCTTCCAACTTTGGTCCGCAATTTCTCATTTATCCGAAATCGGTTTCGAGATTTCAAATATACCAGGACGATCTACTCGACGAGTAGAATAAGTTGGTCTATTTACTTTTATAATTTGACCATCAGTTCAAATCCAAATATTTGGTTGAAGTTAACATATAGTCACACCGTTTCATTTTTCACTTATACACACCTTTTCATTTTCCAATTTTTAGTTAATTATTTAAACCAATGCCTACAAGAGCAACAAAGCCACTCCAACTTGTTCATGCGGATGTGTGCGGGCCAATCAAACCACCCTCTCATGGTAAAGCAAATTATTTCTTACTATTTATTGATGATTTTTCTCGCAAGACCTGGGCTTATTTTTTGAAGACGAAAGATGAAGTTTTTGGAGCATTCAAAAAATTTAAAGCCCTTGTTGAAAATGAGAGTGGCAACTCGATCAAAACATTAAGGACGGATCGAGGTGAAGAATTCACTTCCAAGGAGTTTAACAATTTTTATGATACCAATGGAATTCGGCATTTCCTTATAGTTCCAAGATCATCACAACAAAATGGTGTTGTGGAGCGGAAGAATAGAATCATCCTCAACATGGTTCGTAGTATGCTTAAGAGAAAGAGTATGGAGAAGGAGTTTTGGACCAAGGCTGTTGCATGTGCCGTGTATTTGTCTAATCTTTCCCCGTCAAGGAGTGTTCAAGACTTGACTCCACAAGAAGCTTGGAGTGGTAAAATATCTAGTGTTTCTCATTTACGTTTTTTTTGTAGTATTGCCTATATTCATGTGCCAGATGAGAGGAGATTAAAACTTGATGAGAAAAGTGAGAAGTTTATTTTTATCGGTTATGATGCAAACTCTAAAGGCTGCAAGTTTTACAATCCTTGCAATGGAAAGATTGTTATTAGTAGAGATGCGAAATTTGACGAAGAAAGTTCGTGGGATTGGAATGTTTCGAAAAATGAAAAATACGTGATTTTTCCTTTCCAAGAAGGAGAATCTAGCCAAAATGCAAGTGAAGATGCCACTCCACCTCATTCTCCTGCTGCTGCTCCTTAATCTCTTCATGATAGTCCCTCCAAAGGATCGAGTCGTATTAGAAATCTTGTAGAAATTTATGAAGAAACTGAAATTGTTGATAATCCATCTTTGTTTTGTCTCTTCACTGACATCAAGCCATTGAACTTTGAAGAGACAATGAAAGACAAGAAATGGAGGCATGCAATGGATGAGGAGATCCGAGCAATAAAAAAGAACAATGCATGGGAGCTAGCATTTCTTCCTGAAGGGCAAAAAGCAATTGGCGTGAAATGGTTGTACAAAGTAAAGAAAAATACTTGAGGAGAAGTGGAAAAATACAAGGCAAGACTTGGTTCCAAAGGCTATAGCCAAAAGCATGGCATTGACTATGAAGAGGTCTTTGCCCCCGTTGCTCGCTTGGAAACCATTCAATTAATCATTTCCTTGGCAGCTCAAAATAAGTGGAAAATTTATCAAATGGACGTCAAGTCTACTTTCTTAAATGGATACCTTGAAGAAGAAGTATACGTTCAGCAACCATTGGGTTATGTTGTCAAGGAACATGAAGATAAAATTTTGAAGTTGAAGAAGACGCTATATGGCTTGAAGCAAGCGCCTAGAGCTTGGTATAGCCGGATTGACAAGTATTTTCAAGATCATGGATTCATCAAATGTCCACATGAGTACGCTCTTTACGTTAAAAAGGATGCATTTGGAGGTTTTATGATTGTGTGCTTGTACGTTGATGACTTGATCTTCACCGGCAACAATGAAAACATGTTTGATGAATTTAAGAGAATGATGGCTCAAGAATTTGAGATGACTGGCATTGGGCTCATGTCATACTACCTCGAAATTGAGGTCAAACAAAATGGAGATAACATTTTTATTTTTCAAGAAGCTTATGCAAAGAAAGTTCTTGAAAGATTCAAAATACAAAATTACAATCTGGTGAGTACTCCCATTGGGTGTGGAACAAAGATGCCAAAATATGACGAGAGCACAAAAGTGGATAATCTCTCTATAGACAGCTTGTTGGAAGCTTGAGATATTTGACTTGTACAAGACTTGATATTCTTTATGGTGTTGGTCTTGTTAGCCGTTATATGGAGGCACCAACTTTAACTCACTTGGAGATTGCTAAAAGGATACTTCGCTACATTAAAGGTACCCTTGATTATGGCTTAGCTTATTCTTCTTCTATAAATTTCAAGCTTCATGGTTATAGTGATAGTGATTGGGCTAGTGATATTAATGATCAAAAAAGCACCACTGGATTTTTGTTTTTCATGGGTAACACTGATTTCACTTGGTGTTCAAAGAAGCAGCCCATTGTGACCCTTTCTACTTGTGAAACTGAATATGTTTCCGCTGCCTTGTGTGTTTGTCATGCCATTTGGCTACGAAAATTATTGGAGATGCTTCATATGCCTCAAAACGAAGTTACACCAATTTATGTTGATAACAAGTCAGCTATTGCTTTGGGTAAAAATCATATGTTCCATGATGGAAGCAAGCATATAGATACGAGATTTCACTTCATTAGAAAGTGCATTGAGAACTAAGAAGTTGAGCTTGCTTATGTGAAGACCAATGATCAAGTAGCAGACACTTTCACCAAACCATTGAAGAATGCTGATTTTGCAAGATTGCGCACTTGGATTGGAGTTATCAAGAGGGAATTAAGTTTAAGAAGGGGTGTTGAAAATTTAACTTGATTCATGAATGATGAAAAAAATTAAATTTGATACATGAATTAATTTATTTAATATTCGTGCCTTTATTTAAATCATGTATCCAAATGTTTCTTTATATCCTATTATTCATAGTATATAGGAAAAGTCATTAATTTGTCGCTTAAGTTCATACAATGTATTTGGGATCCTTTGTACCTATAAAAGGCCTTGTGCTTGAGACATTTTATGAGTCAAGCCATAGAATACAAATCCTTTTAAGAATTCTCTGAATTTTTCTCTCTAGCCTTTCATCCCATATATTTTTTTTTTCCAACAGAATTCTGATCTTACACATCCATAATTCTGGGAAAGAACGAATTTTTATAGTATCCCGGGAATAACATTTTACAATTATTGCCTAAATTCTGATGTAATTTCTGATAATGCCCTAAAGTAGCTTCACTATTTGCTGATTAGTTCTTCCTGGAGTTGAGATTGTTGGTTTCATGTTGGTGTGATGGTTTTCTATATTGGTTTGTTAAAGGAATTATCTAGCTCAAACTTTGTCTATCCATATTACTAAATTCATGCTTTTTGCACAATGACTCGCGTTTCTTTCTGTTGTTACTCATTTCAGGATTGTCTTTTCATGTTTTCTTCTTAGTAACAAAGGAACTTTCTTATGATCTTGATGACATTTAAGAATTTGTTTCAGATTCACTTGCCTGGTTTAAAAAAAATTCGTGAGATTCTTGTCAGGAACCCAAAGGCAATTTTAAATTCTCACAATATGGATTGGTTGGAGCATGAAGGACTCTATGGAAAATAATATTATTCTCTCTCTTTGCAGGAGAGACTATAAAAATTCAGCTGAAACTTTGGTATGAATATATGTATTACGAGTGATTCAAAACTTTAGCTACTTTGCAGATCAACAAAATTAAGAAATAAAAGCATAAAAATAGAAAGAAAACAAAAAGGAAGACGATAATTTTTCATTCTAAGGCAAGAAATTCAGAACCGGAGTTCCTAATCCCCTTTTGAGCTTTCGCCACCAGAAAGATATCACTATATTGATGGAATCAAAGAAACAATGCCGTATACAAGCTCCAAGGCACTCAGACGAAATCACCAGAGATTTTTCCCAAAACAGAAGAAGAACAACATTCGCTCAAGAATGACAAGTTATCAACCTATACAAATCGCTTAAGATCTATACAAAATGCTGGAAGATTTCACATATTCAAAGGGCATATTTTTAGAGTGCAGAAGAGACGAAGACGAAGAACCACAAAGAGTGTTCAAGAGACGAGAGAAAGTGAAAAGTCTTGATCTCAAACCCTAATGTCAAATTAAATATCGAAGGCACTAGAAGGTCTATATCCAACGATAATAAAGGCAACACTTGGCAAGATCAGGAGCATCCATTCTTATTAAAAGAAATAGCGTTTCAACAAAACACGCTTTTGCCAAAGTGAATCAACAACCATTTAACCATTTAAAGGATCCGACCCACATCATTCTGCCATTTTCTCTACATTCTCCACCTTGGTACAATGATTCCAATATCATTTATAGTGATTTCTCCGGACATGACATCATTTGCTCTTATTATTGATACACAAATCAGCAAGAGTTAATATTTAGCTTAAAAGGGTCCCATAAATTCTACCGTTTATTTCTTTTTCTTTTTTTGAAATATTAAAAAAAATAGTTGTTAAAAAACTAATTTAGTTATATCTACAAAGTAGTTATAGGGTCTGTTCGATAGTAATTATGAGTATTTATTTTTTGACCATTATAGAGAAAAGTGAGTTTCACCTGTGAGTGACGAAGTCAAAAGTGACGGCTGATCATGTCAAGTAACGGTCAAAAAATTGATCTTTTAGAGTAAAAATCAAAATCAAACAGGGGCACAGTGTAGCGGTAAAGGTTAAATATTTTACTCGCTTTTTGGAAATTTGGCACGATTAGTCCTTAATCTTTAGCATCTCTTAAAAATTTTTATCCTAACTTTAAAATAAACTTTTCTATTCCCAATATTTAGTTCCATTTTTTTATCATTCTTATTATATTTCACACATTAATTTTCTCACGCGAGATACAAAAATTATTTTTATAAGGGCGGCAAAGCACTATACTTAGCATCTAACCAATCTTTTCTAGCCTTTTTTATTTTTTTATTTTTTTTTTCAATTTCAAATTTCAGAAATAAAAATCCATTCATTTTTACATAAGATCTTGTCAAAACTTTAGTATAATGCATGATCATTTTATAGGAAAGTTGTGGAAACTATGCGAAAAAATGACTCTCCACCTTATGACAATTTGTTTGCAAGTACTTGTTTGTATCACTTTCATGTTTAAATGCATAGGGAACTATGATTTATGTTCAGAGTTGATACTGTTGATGTGCTATATATCAAGAGAAGCAAAAAGGGGGGGGGGGGGGGGGGGGCC